>NC_083591.1:43989289-44289289 GCF_027579695.1 Neoarius graeffei | reverse complement strand
GGGAAACTGTAACAAATTGTTTGCCAACATTGAAAAAGAAAGAAGTAATCTTCTTCTGCCCCGGACAGTCTTTGGCTTTCTTCCGCTTCGTGCCGCGGGATGACATCTTTAAATGCCCAAGTGTCAACAAAACCAACTCGCGAACTACTTCTGTCAAAAGCTCCCGCACCGGTGGGTGAAAGGTCATTCAGTCTCGAGAAATCTCGCTCTACAAGTCAGCTGACCTTGTATGTAACCCATGTCAAATCTTGCGAGAGCAGCCGCGACAAGTAAACAACTAAACAACATGGCGCCTCAGTCTGGAAAACGCCAATTCGGATTGTTTTGCACCGTCTGGCGGTGTATCTACTATGATTGGAATATTTTTGGAGCAATTATAACGTATTTGATGATCAGACACATTGTCACGTGGTGTTGCTGGGATGTTTTCACGGAGTCGGTAAGGGGGCGCACGCCGAGAGTAAGAGGGCGTAGCGCCCCTGTTCCCCCGTTTAGACGAAAGCCTGATACATAATAATACTTGATAATACACATAATACTTGCATATCAAAACATCAAATGTTTTTCAATGATACATGCTTTGAATTGGACTTTTAATATTAGAATCAGTTCAGTTGTACTGAAATGTTATTTTTCATATTATACAATATTTCATATTGTAAGAGGCTTGAATTTGAGTTCAATAAACAGAATACTCTGTTTATATTTTTGTCCGAATTGGTTGCATGTTTTCATATAGGGAGCTACCTTAACAGCACTGAATACCTGAGTGCTACTGTAGAGATGCATTATACACTGCCATTCAAAATTAAATCTAGAGCTTCCGAACTTTAACGTATCATGGTGAAGAAAAAACTGCGATTTCCTGGCAACAAAATTTTGGCTAGTGAAAAGGCTGAATGGCTAGTGACTCGGGAAAACCATTAGCCACAGTGGCCGGTGAGCAAAAAAGTTAATGTAAAGCCCTGGTGTAAACCCCAAGTGATGAATTTACCTCAGGAAATGCTTAGAAAGCCAACAGACAGCTATTTTTATGGCTCAGGTTGGAATTAAGACAATTTTCAGCTAAGTGTAAAGTGCCGGTAGCTAACCACCGTTTCATAGAGACTGAATGGGATTTAGCTAACTAGCCGTGGTTTTTGCTAACATAGTTAGCTGAAAGTTATCGCTAGCTATGGAGAGATAACGTTAGCTCTCTTGCGTCAAGTTAAAAGTGATGAACAGCTCATGATTTTTTTTTTTGTGAGCTGTAATAGAGATTGTCGAACTTATCGTCTGATCTAATTCACACACAGAGCACGACTACTTGTGGAACCTGAGGGCGAAACAGTACAAACTTTGAGATTTAAAAAAGAAAGAAAGGCTTTCAGGAGCTCGGTCGGTCCCTTTTCTTCCTCAGCAGCCATCTCCTGGTCCGTGTCCTTTTTCTTTTTTGCTGAGATGAGAATTAAAACGATGATGTTTTTGTGATGTGTCAGTTATTAGTTTTAATTATGTGACTGAGGTTAGTAGCATTTTAAAGAGATCTAAAAAGTTTATTATTAACAGAATAATTTGGTTCTTTTGACCTATAAATGTTAAAATAATGGCTAATTTTGTTCCAGAAGTGAGACTTACTTGAGCAAAATAAATAAAAGGCTGAAGCCAAGACAAAAGTGACAGCTGAAAATGTTTTAGTGTCCATCTTTGCGGTGTCTGTGTCCCTGGCAATAGATTTGCTCTTATCTGATTGGTTGTTGCCAATTGTCTCTTGTCCTCATTAGTTGTCCTGCGTCTCACCTGGTTGCCCGTTGCCGGCAATACTGCCCAAAATGTTGCCCCATGTATCATCACCTTTAAGTAATTTCCACAATCCTTCCTTCCTGAATAAGGTAGAGAACTTTATTCCGACCGTGACTGCAAACGCCCAAGCGAGTACTACTTGATTATCCGTCCGTGTAAAATGAGCATAATAAGATGCACCATGTGTGGGTTTATGAACGCGGTCATACAAAACTGCTGAACCAGTACAATAACTGACATTTCAACATAGTAATGCTGGATAAGTGTCTCATTTAAACATGAGAAAAGCAGGTTCAGATTCTCTCCAGCGTGCTTCATTAAACTGCATTACAGATGTGCTTACAAAGCTATCGCACACCTGGAACCATTCTTAATGAGAACTATACCAGCAGGACCATACCCCCGGATGATAAACAGATGATTATTAAATGATTCAAACTCAAGCCCAGTGAGGGGTTGAACATGGACCAGCGTTAAAGCAGCTCTCTTAACATCTAAACGTTGCTTTAAAAGCTCAGCGCTCAGTTTGCATTCTGTCCCTCATGCAAATGACTTTGGGATCGAAGTGTCCACCAAATGAAAAGATGTAAATGGAATGAACACATTTGCACTTTTAGTTTTCGAGTTTCTTGGACGGTCTTGAACTTTAATTCACATCTGAGCTGAATATGAACAGTAACAGGTCATTTCTCACTCACCTCCACCAAATATATTAGTCCAGAATTCGTAAGAGATCGTACTGAAAAATGCCATAGCTATGAGGTGATTTACTGCATTGTGGCATTTTAAAAATATGATTAATGTAGGGTTTTGATAGATAGTTAACAGTTATTCCACTCAATCGGGTCGTACATGAGCTGATAGCCGACGAGGCGCTATATCAGATCATGTATGACTCAATTGAGTGGAATAACCATTTTATTCTATCCATGTTCACTGGATTTTGAGAAACAGAGCATTTTTACTTTTATTTTTTGCAAATTCGATAAATAAAATCTTTATACAAAATATCCGACAAAATAATTTTCGCTGGCGGCACGGTGGTGTAGTGGTTAGCGCTGTCGCCTCACAGCAAGAAGGTCCGGGTTCGAGCCCCGTGGCCGGTGAGGGCCTTTCTGTGCGGAGTTTGCATGTTCTCCCCGTGTCCGCGTGGGTTTCCTCCGGGTGCTCCGGTTTCCCCCACAGTCCAAAGACATGCAGGTTAGGTTAACTGGTGACTCTAAATTGACCGTAGGTGTGAATGTGAGTGTGAATGGTTGTCTGTGTCTATGTGTCAGCCCTGTGATGACCTGGCGACTTGTCCAGGGTGTACCCCGCCTTTCACCCGTAGTCAGCTGGGATAGGCTCCAGCTTGCCTGCGACCCTGTAGAACAGGATAAAGCGGCTAGAGATAATGAGATGAGATAATTTCCGCTTAGAATGTAAACAAACTGGCGAAATGACAGGAGCAATTTGTGAAAAATGCTAAAATAATAATCCTTGGGGGGCGTCGTGGATAAGGCGCCATACCATGAATCCGGGGACCCGGGTTCGATTCCGACACGAAGTCATTTCCCGATCCCTCCCTGTCTCTCTCTCCTGCTCATTTCCTGTCTCTACACTGTCCTATCCAATAAAGGTGAAAAAAGCCCAAAAAATATCTTAAAAAAAAAAAATAATAATAATCCTTGAAAAAAAAAAAAAGATACGTTCGTACCATCAAATACTTTTATTCCATATTTTGTTGCTTTTTTATATTTTTTTTAGTTTTGTTTTCGAGTAGAGTTTTTATTTCATCCTCGGTTGGTTCAACAACACGCTCCGCCATTTTGTTTTCTCTACTCACGGTATATGAGCTGATATCCTAATAGTAGAGTAGCCAATCAGAGCGCGTGATTGCTCATATCCAGTGAATGTGGATAGAATAAAGATAGATAGGTTTCCCCTCCAGCTATTGATTTCAAATCACACACACACCAACATAGGCAAATAAAGTCTCTGTCAACTCCATCATCTGGCCCCGACTGTCCCCGAGCACATCGGACAGTGTCAGTAATATAAGGGTTGGTTTTAAATAAATAAATAAATAAAAAGCGAAAGTGCTGTCAGCTGGCAAGTGACTGAAGGGAGCTATGTTTCGGGGGGGGCGCGTGGCATGTCGCCTCCCTGTGGATAACGTATGATGAAAAACACGGTTTAATTCTGTGTTCGGTTTCTAAATCGACAGGAAGATAGAATTCCTTCACTGTTGCTTGTTCTGAGATTCTTCTCGACTCTGTTCAATTGTAAATCAAGTTTTGTGCTGAAGTAAAGGCTAAAGGGAGTCCTAATACCTCTTTTGAGTAATTCTATGCTCAAATAACCTTCCATAAGCTCAAACTAAAGACGTTTATTTGAGCTTGATGGTGCACAAAATCAAGTCTCTTATCATCAGATGCTGGAGTGGAGCCCAAATTTTATATGTAATGGAGAGGCCTCGCTGTATCTGTACAAATGTTTGAATTGTGCCAGTTTGGGTGGTATAAACCTGTTTTAAGTCCACTTTGATAAACCGGTAACTAAGGAAAAAATATAGACGAAGAAAAAGTGAAGAATATTTCTTCAACTTGATTTTTCAAGGAAAAAAAAAAAGTGGAGAATATTTTTCAGAACCCAGCAGGAACGCTGTGTAAGATATTATTGGTACTGAAAGTTCTTGTTGCTCCTTTTTGTTTCCACTGACATCCTCCTCCTGTTTTCTAACCTGCGTGACTGAAGTATCGTATAGTTTCACCATCATTTCCTGGATACCTGCTGTTTTCGGTCATGCCCCGTCCTCCTAGCACGATTTGGCATTTTTAATCCGAACTTCTTCGAACCGCAAAGTGAACTTTCAAGCCTGTATTTATTCATCTTTATTCACGAGAAAGGCTGCTGATACTTTATATCACTAACCATGGACAAGAACCACCTTCGAAAGATGAAGCCTTTATTTATTTTTCGATTATATCGTCCCGTGTGTCACCATGTTCAAATCCCCCAGCAGAAACTGATGAAAGGAAGAGCAACCGGATTCATGATTCTGAAGCTCGTGGCCAGAAAAGTGCACTAAAACGTGTAAGCCATGGGCACAGCTTTTTGAGGCGAAGACTTGGCTCTTGGTGATTTATGACAAACATGCCATCCATCTTCCCAGTAAAAGGACAATTTTCCTTTCATCTAAACGTCAAGGATTTACTCACCATGATGTAGTGACGCTGCATCTCTGATTTCTCTGTGGCCAGTTTATCACACTCCAGCTTTAGACTGCGGCAGGAGAGGAAGGAATGTACACATGCACGCACACACACACACACACACACACACACACACAAAAGGGGGGGGAGAGAATAGAGAGAGAACTTTACGAAGTTGTTCGCCAAGTCAGCACATAGAGTAAATACAGTAATACTTTTCCACTGAGTAAAAAGCCTTGAATAGTAATCTGGATGTGTGTGCAAGTGTGTGTGAGGCACCGCTGAAACGAACCATGCCAGTGTGTATACATATCAGGTAAAACATTTACATTTGAGCCTGAAGTTACTGTGAAGGGGGGAGGTGTCGCTTGCTCACTCGTGCGCACACACACACACACACACACACACACACACACACACACACACACTCTCTCTCTTTCACACATTCGCTTGCTTAAACACACACACACACACTTTTCTTCAGGCTGTCATTTCCACTTCACCTAATCCCTCTTCCCCGAGAGAGAGAGAGAGAGAGAGAGAGAGAGAGAGAGAGAGAGAGAGAGAGAGAGAAAGAAAAAAGAGAGAGAAAAAAGAAAGCTACATTTCTATCACCATGACAACCGGATCTCACCGTCCCTGCCACCTGGTCAGTCCTGAACAAGCGAGAAATTATTGCTTGAGCAAAGAATGTAAATGTTTATCCAGGTAACGAAGGAAACCAAGCGCAACTTTGTCTTTCCAACATCCAGGCCTTAAATGTACCGCAGAAAGGCGGCAGCCGACGTGACATCTCAACACTCATCTCTTCTTCGCCTCCTTTCATCGTTCCACTTGTCCATCAGGGCTGGGTGACGTTCAGCTGAAGCAGCCCCTCAAATGTCCTTCGTCTTTCAGTGACTTTGACAAATAAAAATGAAAAGAAGAAAAAAAAAAAAAAAGAAGCTCTTTTTCTGTGGTGACCCACATTTCCAGAGTGTCTATAAAAAGGCACACACTCTCGGGATGTGGAAATGAATCATGCTGTTCCAATAGTATTCATGATCAGGACGAATTCAAAATAAAAACACCGTTTACCAAATACGGACGAGTCACGGAATACGGATTCACGGAAAATAAAAAAAAAATAATACAAAAAAAAGAAAAAAAGTACGGATCATATAAATCACAGATAGGTGATATTTTCTGTGAAATATCAATAGTAAATTAATAAACATATATAAGTCGGTAAGATATTTTAATGATGAACTTCGGCAGTCTAAACATTTAACCGCTTTAGACTTCTTAAATTTTTATCTGTGATGCAACATCTGTAGGAAATCAGTAACCAATCCGTAATATACTGAAACGTCCGTGACCAATCCGTAAATTATTAGCATCCGTATTAAAATCCGTAACCGCGCCATACTCTGTATCCTTTTTTATTATAATTCATTACTGACCATCCCTACTCATCCCCACCCATTTCCTACATCAGTCTTTGGGTGAAATATGCAAACTTCACCCCTTTTGGCAAAAACGCCATTTCAGAGTTGTGTTCTGTGGATATTATTAGACGTTCCACATCTCTTCTTAAAAGACTCGTCTGCCGATTAGCGAATGGGTCGACTTACTTTATCTGACGCTTCTAGCTCCATCATGTAGCTACCATCGGCAGATACCGTCACCATGGAGACGTTTTTGTGACGTCCATGTCATTGTTCTGTAGACTCATAGCAAAGTCTGTAAAATTAACCACCCGTGATGCATCATCTAGGCGGCACGGTGGTGTAGTGGTTAGCACTGTCGCCTCACAGCAAGAAGGTTCTGGGTTCGAGTCCAGTGGCCTTTCTATGTGGAGTTTGCATGTTCTCCCAGTGTCTGTGTGGCTTTCCTCCGGGTGCTCCGGTTTCCCCTACAGTCCAAAGACATGCAGTTAGGTTAACACGTGGCGGCCTTGGGCTAAAGTGCAATTGAGCAAGGCACCGAACCGCCAACTGCTCCCTGGGTGCTGCCCACTGCTCTGGGTATATGCTCACTGCTCACTTGTGTGTGCATGCGCGTGTTCACTGCTTCAGATGGGTTAAATGCAGAGGACGAATTTCACCGTCCTTGAATGTCCATGTGACAAATAAAGGCTTCTTCTTCTAGGTTCTTGACCCGGTTCTGTTCAGGATTCTTTGAACCTCGGTGCTAGCTAGCAACCTGCTCACGTTTTCACCAGTTTTAAACGGAACTGTTGTAATCAAGGATTTGTCATGAACGGAGAGAGTTGCACAATTACAACAGGAGTAAACAGTAACAGCAGGATGGCAGTGTGCACTGATCACCTCTGAGCCTTGCTTCGGTTATGACAGATATTTGTCCCATTTTTTTTTTTCCTGAAGATGCATCCTTTTCCATTGCTGCACTCCGCTTCCTCTCCAAACTAATGACAAGCCCACTGATGTAATCATGGTTCGAGCTGGAAAAACTAGCTGTGTTTTGGTTCCTTGGTTAACTTTTCAGATTATAAACCAAGTTATTTTGCATTAAAATAATATGCATTAAAACAAATGAATTTTTGTCGTGTGTTTTTTTTTTTTACACCATATTAATTAATGCACATGCTCTACATTTTTATAAATGTACTGCACTGACTTTTTAAAATGCTTTGCTTTTTTTTTTTTGCACTTTGCAGGGTATTCAGGGAGGCTGGGGGATGTAGGATTAGAAGTATTTTAGTGTTGAGAGTTTTGTTTGGATGTTTTAGCGGCTGCTATATTTATTTGCTGCCTCTCGCACCCTGTAAGTGGGAGTTTGGCTCGTGGGGGCATGTGCTCTATTGGGCATGGAAGGAGTAGTCAGGAAATGGGAATAGGGTCACGGGTATTGTTATGTTGTCTACTTTTTCCATTGTAATTTTTGTGTCTGCCATGTTATGTTTACCTCCCCTTCTCAGTGTAGTATTTTGCTTGCGTCTCCCTGCCCTCCCCTACCTATTGTTCTTGTGTCTACCTGCTGCAGGGACTACGGATGGAAATTAGCTAAACGCTATACTCTGGTGCAATACATCTTTTCTCACATATTTGAGTTCAATATCTGTCGTACATGGTCCCTGAGAAATACGCAAATAAAATAAATAATTGCTTCGTCAAAATGCTCTGAAAAGTTCAAAATTTAGTGCACAAACAAGAACGGAACCCATTCCCTGTTGGTGGAAAAGGGGTAACAGAGACACAGACAGCCATCCACACCTATTGGAATTTTTTTTTTGTAGCCAGTTGACTTAACCTGCAAGTCTTTGGACTGTGGAGGAAACCAGAGCACCCGGAGGAAACCCACGCAGACACGGGGAGAACATGTAAATGCCACACAGAAAGGCCTCAGTCAGTTGCAAGGTTCGAACCCAGAACCTTCTTGCTGTGAAGGGACAGTGCTAACCACTACATCACTGCCCCCATTTCAAACAGGTGTTTTTACTTAGTGGTGTTGTTATATAGTTTTTTTTTTTTTAAGCCAGATCACTTGATGATGCACATACTGGTAAACGTGTTCCTGAATGGTGATGACTGGTGTAGAGTCTGAATAACAAAACATATGACTGGCGGAAAAAAAAAAAAAGTTTTGTTACTTGCACAACTAACTTCCAACTTGAAAACTGAACAGAGAGTAAATAAGAACACGAAAGCTTTTCCAGAATGCTGGTTTATTACAAAACATAAAAGAAACCAACAACTTTTTCCTGCTAAACTGTGGAACGATGAGTGGATTCAGAAACCACAAAGCAACAACAAAAATTTCCAACTTAACGCAAGTCTCCGTACCAAATCGCCCCTAAATTACTAAGCAGTATGGAAGACGCCACCATAGACTTTTAAATCAAAACAAAACAAAGGTTGTGGACTGAAAGTTAAATTCCAACTGATATCAAATTTTCCAACAGACACTGGTTTTCTGTTCCTGAATGTCAAATGGTAGTGTACGAGGTTATTAGTGCACTTTGGATGTTCTAACACAATACTATAATTGGGACTCGCCCTGTTTGTTTGCTTAAAAAAAAAAAATCTCTGATGCCCCTTTTCCACCAAAGCAGTTCCAGGGCTGGCTCGGGGCCAGTGCTTAGTTTGGAACCGGGTTTTCTGTTTCCACTGACAAAGAACTGGCTCTGGGGCCAGAAAAACCGGTTCCAGGCTAGCACCAACTCTCTGCTGGGCCAGAGGAAAGAACTGCTTACATCAGCGGGGGGGGCGGAGTTGTTAAGACCAACAACAATAACAAGACCGCGAAAGATCGCCATTTTTAAGCAGCGAGAAACGGCAGCTGTACAAACGTGAAGTCATCCATTATTATTATTATTATTATTATTGTTGTTGCTGCTGCTGCTTCTTCCGTGTTGTTTTTGCTTCAATATTCGCGCCAAGGTTTAAGCAAACATAGCGACGTAACTGACGTATACAGCGACATAATGACGTATACAGCGATGTAATGACGTGGCACCGCGAGCGGAAAAGCAAACTGGTTCTCAGCTGGCTCGCAAGTTGAACGAGTTGTGAACCAGCACCAGCACTGGCCCCGAACCAGCCCTGGAACTGATTTGGTGGAAAAGGGGTATCTGTGAAGACAAGTTAAAGGACAATTCTGCATGGATCCGAGGGAGCGTAAGACATTACTGATACACTGAACTAAATGTCTTCATAAAACAAAATCAACAAGATTTCAAGATTCAGTGAACTCTGGACTGAAAACCAAAAACCAAGTGCTGGATTAAATGTTAATTAGCGTATCGTTTTGCAGTATACTCAGGAAATATTAGATTTTCTTTTTTAGCATTAAATAAAAGCAGAATAACTACAAGGAGAAATTTATGATGGTGTATTAGGGTCACTATAGGTATAAAAAAAATAAGTTGTACATTTGTGAGAAAAAACTTGGATATTATAAAGTCCGAGATTATAAAGTCATAAATTTGCAAGGAGAGAAAAAAATCCTTGGAAATTCAGAGGGAAAAACCCCTCAGAAATTTAGAGGGAAAAAAAAACCCTCACAAATTCCAAGAAAAGAAAAAAAAAAAACCTCAGAAATTCCGAGAAAGGGGAAGAAAAACCCTCAGAAATTCAAGAAAAGAAAAAAAAAATCTCAGAAATGTGTGTGTGGGGGGGTTTCAAAATCCATGGGGGGGAACCCTCAGAAATTCTGAGAAAAAAAAAAAAAAAAAACTCAGAAATTTTGAGGGGAGGGGGAAAAAAAAAGTTCAGAAATTCCGAGGGAAAAAACCCAAGGGGGGGGGGATCAGAAATTCCAAGAAAAGGGGAAAAAAGCCTCTGAAATTCAGAGAAAGGAAAAAAAATCCCTCAGAAAAAAACTCAGAAATTTAGAGGGGAGGGTGAAAAAAAAAAGCTCAGAAATTTCGAGAGAAAAAATCTGGGGGGGGGGGATCAGAAATTCCAAGGAAGGGGAAAAAAAAAAAAAAAAAAACTCTGAAATTAAGGGAAAAAAATCCCTCAGAAATTCCAAGAAAAGAAAAAACCCTCAGAAAAAGCCTCAGAACTTTTTTTTTGGGGGGGGGGGGGGGGGGGGGGGGGGTGTCCAAGGGAAAAAACCCGGGGGGGGGGGGGGGGGGGAGTCCAGAAAATCCGGGGGGTTGGGGGGGGGCAAGCCCTCAAATTCAGAGAGGGAAAAAAAAAAAAAACCCTCAACAATTCTGAGAATAAAAGGTCAGAAATTCCAAGACTGAGGGTTTTTATTCCTCAGAATATTACCCTGGCTCAGCTCCTTTTTTTCCTTTTAAAAACAAACAAACAAACAAAAAAAAAAACCAACAACGGCACTAATACACTGTCACAGAAAATTCAACTGGATATTATTATTACCGAAACTGAGCTGCCAATAAATAAAACCAATAATATAAAACAAACTATTATACACCCTTTCCATATTGACCAGAATGTCATAGTTTTATCTGTCGTTTAAAAAGAAAGTCCTTGTGTGAATTTTTTTTTTCTTTTGGTCAATTTTTTCTGGATGTGTGTCCATTTTTGCAGAAATATTTCTGTGGACAAAATTTCCATGCATTGCTTATCGGAAAATGTAAAATATTGCTAGAAACAGTCCTGTACAAAAGTCTTAAGAAACTTATATTTTTTTAAATACAAAGTGTTGTTGTAGATGTGCATTTTCTGACTTCTGTATTTCTAAAACAAGAGGAAAAAAAAAAGATTTCCAAACATTACTTTTTCAACAACAAAAAATAAAAGAAATATTAGAGAAAAATGTTTGTCAATAAAGAAAGCAACATATGACGCAACTGAAACTTAACAAAACATGAATTATTGGCGAAAACAGAACGAAGAGTGCGACGGTCAAAATCTCCAAAAGAACTGTGTGAGGTTCTCAGAGATGCTCAGGAAAACCTACCAAATAACTTCCTTATAAAACTGAAAAAATTGTACCTGAGACTAAAGATGATTTTTTTTTAATTGAAAAAAAAAGGATGTCGAATCAAATTGTCTTTGCTTCATTTATTACTGTTCACTGCACTTTACAGTATATTTTTAAAAATAGAAATATTTAATTTAATTATTTTTGAAGGCATCTTTTCTTTACATGTGCCTAAGCCTTTTGAGCCGTACTCTACAAGCAACAAGCATTTATTCAGAAATAAATAAATAAATAAATTTTAAAAATTTAAAATTCTGTACAGTTTGTCACAAAACTATAATATAATATATTTCCTGAGCAATTTTTGCTTTTCCATGATTTATCCGATACAAACGCAGTGTCGTTGCTGATATCGTTCCCTCTGTATGCGGCAGTATAAAGTTTCAGGCTTATTATCATTATTCAAATCCATTCAAATACAAAATATACAAGTTAAATCTAAGTACAGAGGTAAAATGGAAATCTTTAGCTCATTTAAATGCAATTTGAATGTTACACTCCGGTAGAATCCTGGCTCACATACCTGTGATATTGTGCTTGGAGAAACTGGAACTCGTCTTTAATGCGGTCGCATGAGTCCGACGTGGTGAACTTTAGCGGTTGTGCTGATTGAGACGCGGCCTGGAAAAGAATAAAAAGATTTTTAGGATTGTTTAGACATGCAGATATATCGCTGTCAACAAATATGAAATGAAACTTTGATTATGTCTGTGAATGCTGTCTTGGATGGGAACCATGCAAAGTCATTTTGCACACCAAGTTACCCCAAGCTGACTGCTTCCTGAACCGCTGGGGTAGCTGGGGATATTGTGTATATGTAGGTATACAGTGTTATTTAAAAAGAAGTTCCTGTTTGAAAATGATGAAATTGAAAAATTATTCAATAAACAAGGGCCAGGAAGTGGGAAAAAAATAAATCAATGAATCAACGAGTGAATGAATCAATTAATCAAATCCAATGACGTGAAAAGATCCTGACAAGTTCCTCGTTCCTAATGCAGGGTTAATTTAACACCAGATTCTTTATTTAAATCAATTTTGTAATAAAATATACAGTTAATCAATTACAAGTATTGATATTTAACAGTCATTCCATGAAATTGAGTCGTACATGAGCCGATAGCCAATGAAGTGCGTAGCACCGAGTCAACTATAAGCCATGTATGACTAGATTGAGTGGAATAACTGTTTTATTCTATCCACATTCACTGGATTTTGAGAAACGGAGCATTTTTATTTTTTGCAAATTCAATAAATAAAAAATTTATACAAAACATCCGACAAAATTATTTCTGCTTAGAACATAAACAAACCGGCAAAATGACAGGAGCAATTTGTGAAAAATGCAATAATAATAATAATAATAATAATAATAATAATAATAATAATTCTTGGGAAAAAAAAAGATACGTTCTTACCATCAAATACTTTTATTCCATATTTTGTTGCTTTTATTGTTGTATTTTTGGGGGATTTTCTTCTTTAGGGTTTTTTGGTGGTTGGCAAAACCAACTTAAAGGTGGATTACTGCCACCGACTGGGCTGGAGTGTGGAACAGGAAATATTCGAGGGGAAAAAAAAACAACAAACCCTCCCCCAACTCTATATTCTTTTAGTTATCTTGGTTTCTTTTAAATACTTGATAAAGTGATGTAGCTGACTTGATGTGCTCCGCCATTTTGTTTTTCTCTACTTATGGTATATGAGCTGATATCCTAGTAGTAGAGTAGCCAATCAGAGCGCATGATTGCTCATATCCAGGGAGTGTGGATAAAATAATATAGATGCGATACACTCCAAAAACATGCATCCTGTTAAACGATCACAATATTAAATCACATTATTCCCATTTATATTCCACACCTTGGATATCATTATCTATAGACATTAAAATAAATGCCATACGACGTAAAAACCGCCTTGAAAACTGCTGAATTCAAACAACACCAGCAAGTAAATGTTTTCAGCGTCTGAAATATTCTGTTTGTTCTTTTTGAAAAACATGACTTTTTTTTTTTTAATTGTTCCATGAATGCAGCAGCCAGAGTACATGTATCTACTAAACCATCATCCCTGCATGTGCGGAGAAATCCTTTTCCATATGAATCTGCATCTGCTGCATAGGTCAGATCTGTGGTGTGTGTGTGTGTGTGTGTGTGTGTGTGTGTGTGTGTGTGTGTGTGTTAAAGCAGTTTATCCCTTGCAGTATTCTGTTGTGTCCCCCACAGCTGGTGTAGCCCACTGTTCCTCCACACAAAAGTTCATACAACCCCGATTTCAAAAAAGTTGGGACAAAGTACAAATTGTAAATAAAAACGGAATGCAATAATTTACAAATCTCAAAAACTGATATTGTATTCACAATGGAACATAGACAACATATCAAATGTCGAAAGTGAGACATTTTGAAATTTCATGCCAAATATTGGCTCATTTGAAATTTCATGACAGCAACACATCTCAAAAAAGTTGGGACAGGGGCAATAAGAGGCTGGAAAAGTTAAAGGTACAAAAAAGGAACAGCTGGAGGACCAAATTGCAACTCATTAGGTCAATTGGCAATAGGTCATTAACATGACTGGGTATAAAAAGAGCATCTTGGAGTGGCAGCGGCTCTCAGAAGTAAAGATGGGAAGAGGATCACCAATCCCCCTAATTCTGTGCCGACAAATAGTGGAGCAATATCAGAAAGGAGTTCGACAGTGTAAAATTGCAAAGAGTTTGAACATATCATCATCTACAGTGCATAATATCATCAAAAGATTCAGAGAATCTGGAAGAATCTCTGTGCGTAAGGGTCAAGGCCGGAAAACCATACTGGGTGCCCGTGATCTTCGGGCCCTTAGACGGCACTGCATCACATACAGGCATGCTTCTGTATTGGAAATCACAAAATGGGCTCAGGAATATTTCCAGAGAACATTACCTGTGAACACAATTCACCGTGCCATCCGCCGTTGCCAGCTAAAACTCTATAGTTCAAAGAAGAAGCCGTATCTAAACATGATCCAGAAGCGCAGACGTCTTCTCTGGGCCAAGGCTCATTTAAAATGGACTGTGGCAAAGTGGAAAACTGTTCTGTGGTCAGACGAATCAAAATTTGAAGTTCTTTATGGAAATCAGGGACGCCGTGTCATTCGGACTAAAGAGGAGAAGGACGACCCAAGTTGTTTTCAGCGCTCAGTTCAGAAGCCTGAATCTCTGATGGTATGGGGTTGCATTAGTGCGTGTGGCATGGGCAGCTTACACATCTGGAAAGACACCATCAATGCTGAAAGGTATATCCAGGTTCTAGAGCAACATATGCTCCCATCCAGACGACGTCTCTTTCAGGGAAGACCTTGCATTTTCCAACATGACAATGCCAAACCACATACGGTAGTGCATCAATTACAGCATCATGGCTGCATAGAAGAAGGGTCCGGGTACTGAACTGGCCAGCCTGCAGTCCAGATCTTTCACCCATAGAAAACATTTGGCGCATCATAAAACAGAAGATACGACAAAAAAAGACCTAAGACAGTTGAGCAACTAGAATCCTACGTTAGACAAGAATGGGTTAACATTCCTCTCCCTAAACTTGAGCAACTTGTCTTCTCAGTCCCCAGACGTTTACAGACTGTTGTAAAGAGAAAAGGGGATGTCTCACAGTGGTAAACATGACCTTGTCCCAACTTTTTTGTTGTTGTCATGAAATTTAAAATCACCTAATTTTTCTCTTTAAATGATACGTTTTCTCAGTTTAAACATTTGATATGTCATCTATGTTCTATTCTGAATAAAATATGGAATTTTGAAACTTCCACATCATTGCATTCCGTTTTTATTTGCAATTTGTACTTTGTCCCAACTTTTTTGGAATTGGGGTTGTACATTCACAACACAAAGTGGCTAAAAATGACACATTTACAGGTTGAAGTTGTACAAAATGCTGCAAACTGGAATCATAAAACGTTAATCTTCATATTTGTTTTTCTTAAAGCTGTACTGCATTTCAGATTTTTCAAGTGTAGGTCATAAAAAGAATTTTCCCTGATACACTATTATTTTTGTTTAGTGGACAGAAAGGTGCTGAATTTGAATCACAGGCTTCCAATTTTATTTGTTAAAAAAAAAAAAAGAACAAATCAATGAATTTAAGGCCACGAGGCCCTAAATTCTCCGCTATTTTTTCCTGCTTCACCATGACCCAATTCAAGATACTACGTCATGCATGACGTGGTGGGCTTTCCCTATTCACGCAAGGCATTGTGGGATACAAATTTGAAACAGGAGAGAAAAATGGAGGACGTGAGTGTGCCAGTGAAACGTGAAAGACCGACTACAGTAACGGAAAACGAGAAGAAAAGACGCTGTATTGCGAAGGAAAGGAAACGCAGGACCAAACTAATAAATATCGGCACTCAGCGAGCACCTCGGTGTGATCAGCTGTTCGTTTAACAACAGAATGATGGAGTTGTCAGTGCACGGTCAGAGGTAAACCTGCGCATGCGCACACACATGGACTTCCTCTGTCTGCTTGACTGCGCAAAGCGAGCGATTTCATGCGCATTATTTGCTCAGGACAACCGTCAAATTAAATAACTTCCCAACCACAGAATGGCCTGATATTTTGTGAGATATTACAGATATAAACATAAATCACAATTACCAAATTTCAGAAGGAACTGAATTTCACAGATTTTATGAAATCGAAAGGCTGTTTAGCTTTAAGTGTTTAATTTAAAAATGAATGAGGTAAAACTCAAAGATTATTTACAAATCATGGTTTTCAGTTTTAAATTCAACATACTGTCCCAACTTTTTCTGATGTGTGTGTGTGTGTGTGTGTGTGTGTGTGTGTGTGTGTGTAATATAAGTGTAATATCAGGAACAATGTTTCATCCATAATGTACACCTGAAGAAGAAAAAGAATTAAACTGAATGAATAGACCCCTTCGCATGTCTGTAAACAAACCGACCGTTGCCAGGATGCGCGCGCAGCCTGGACTCAGAAACAATGGCGCTGCCCATAGACCGGCATTATGAGCTGTCAGATTATGCAAAACAATTGTCGTTACAAGATCGAGAATGCTACATAAATAAGTTAACTCTAACAAGTGGACATCGCCTACCGGACCCGTATTTAATTAAAGAGTGGACGGACGATGTTAGTAAGTTCCCTGGTATACAATGGCCAGATATATACTCGTACCTTATTGACAAGGCTTCAGTGTACACCCACGAAAAACTTCGTGCCTACAAGTCTTTAGACGCATATGATTGTTATGTGCGGGCATGTACAACTTGATTAACAATGGGACATTCATATTCATTTTGTTTTAATCAAATTATGCCAGTGATGTGATGGCAATGTGGCTTTAGCTACAACAGCAAATACCAACACTAAACAGCAATTTGCAGGAGGTAATGGCATGAAAGGAATGATAGTGTAAAGAGTGCAGCTAAGAGAAATCAGAGCTGCGTAAAAAGCGAGAGGCAGAGAGCAGAAATGAAACTGAACGGGGCGGGAGCTAGGTTAGAGCAGTCAACGTAAGTTGGCATTTAGAGTGAGGGCACACAATTTTACCTTTCCATCCTTGCTTTAAAATTGTGATTTTCGGCATACACAAATAATGATGGCACAAAATCTGGACTGCTTGAGTCAAGCGAGACCTCTCCTACAAACAGAACTGCATGCAAAGCTAAGTTAACATGCTAACATACTGTGGTAGGGGTGAGGGGGTTTGTGATGAGGGTGATGAAGATGATGATGATCTTGTGCTGCTAGGATTTTTTATCCCCTCTTATGCTGCTATATGACTGCACTGTCTGTGTATTTTTAACTTTTTATTTATTTATTTATTTATTTAGTCGATTAGTAACAACACTTTTACTTTCATAACATCCCCCCCTTTTGTATCTATCTTGTATATATCCTTTAGTTTTAACTTTGGTCCTGTGTTTGTACGCATGTCGTCTATTCTTGGATACATGTTGATTGTGTGGTGTATTGCTGAATTTCCCCATTGTGGGATAATAAAGGGCATACTTAGGCCAAATCCCACCCCTTGGACCAATCCCTTGGCCCTTCCCCTCCATTTTGCGCGTTCACGTGAAGGGGTAGGGGTATCCCAATCCCAGTTAACGCGGAGGGGTAGGGGAAGGGGTAGGGCTTCTGTACCCCTCCAAACGGAGATTTTCCTGGAGCTGACTCCGAACGAAGGGGTTTGAGTGATTTCCCACAATGCCATGCGGATTTCAGCGAGATTTCATGCGGATTTCAGAAAGATGGCGGTTCCCGCGGCAAAAGATTGTCATAAATGTATTTTCTCCATTATTTACGTGTTTTAAGTTGTTATCCAGAGGAAACACGCCGCTTGATTCGCTTTCGAGCTGAGAATGAGCAGCGATTTCTGAAATCTAAGCTGCTGCTAAAAAGCTTTGGGAGTGAGTATTGTTTTCGGTTGCTTTACTGCATACGTTTTGTTCTGTTATTCTCGCTTTTATTGTTTACATGAGTGTTCTGACACCTCATTCTGTCGGATGTGGTGCACGAAGCGCCAAAGATATCCCATTCAGTGGTGTTAGTTAACAAATCACACCCTGCCAGCAGAGATTTCTGGCTCTGACTGTAGCGGCTGGTCGCAGCCAATGACGCATTTGGTCGCGTTTTGCTAACGTAAACGCTGACGGAGGTACGCGATGACGTATGCGATCGTTGAAGGGCTATCCCAATACGTAAGGGTTGAATTTCAAGCCCTATCCCTTGTAGCTCAGTTTCAAGGGGAAGGGCCAAGGGGAAGGGGGAGGGGTAGAAATTAGAATTGGGATTGGGCCTTACTTACTTACTTACTTAACAATATTCATTACATTGTGTAACTATGACCCAGCTAATCAGACAAACGTTACCAAAGTATTTTGCTACATCAATAAACGAAGACTAGAAAGAATAAAAAAGAAAGATTTAATAAATAGCCTGATCTTACCTGTGATGAAGTGGGCGCTGCAAACCCGCGCATTTTTGATAGTGCTTTCATCCCAGTCTACACGTTTGATGGCTTGTAGCCATAGACGTCGGCGATTTTTTTGGAATGGGTGAGATCCTGCTGGAATTCTGTACATTTTAACCCCATCACTGCTACGATTCTGATACCCGACAACACAACAACTAGGCATTTCTGAGTCTTTTTTGGGTATGCACGCGCAATTTCCTCTTACGTATGAATGACGTTTACTGTGAAGGGGTCTATTCATATCCTACTTTTTAAATTTGATGATAAAGTACACGGTCTAAGAGACACAAATATTGCGGAACAGAGTGATGACAATTTTGAGATCTGTGTCTCTATTTTGTTCTATGGAAGGTTGGTGGTTTTAAGTGGGAAGCAAGAGGTGTGTGTGTGTGTGTGTGTGTGTGTGTGTGTGTGTGTGTGTGTGTGTGTGTGTGTGTGTGTGTGTGTGTGTGTGTGTTGCTAGGGGACTCCGCTGAAGCCCTCAGTTATCCCACTCCTGCTCTCCTACCATTAGAAATCAATTAGAGCACCGTGCTGCAAAAAATCATCAGCCTCACCTGTGACCCACACACACTCCTGCTTCAAAGGAAAGAGCAGAAAGAATGAGCTGAGAGAGAGAGAGAGAGAGACTGCCAGAAAGAAAATAAGAGAAACTGAATAAAGAATGGAGAGAGCTTCAGTGTGAAAGAGAAAGAAATGGAGAGATCGAGATTGCCATTTTCCTGCAGGCCCTTTTCTCATGCTAATGAAGGGCTTTGGCCTGTGTGACCCAGACATCTGCTGCTGCACTGTGTGTCGCGCGCACACACACACACACACACACACACACACACACACACACACACACACACACACACACACACAACACCATGTTCTTGAGGACTCCTTTGTTTCGTCAAATAAGGGCACTATGTATATGTGTGTGTGTGTGTGTGTGTGTTGGAGGGGGACACTTTCACAGGAGGAAATCTTTGAGTAATTACTCTTTTTGAACGCAGCGTGCATGTGTGTATGCACGCCATGCTTTGACAGGATGACTGATCTCAGTACAATTATTGCTTGTTTTGTGTGTGCGCACGTGTGCTCATAAAAACACTGGAAGGACTGTGTACAGAGAAAGCTATGGCACTCAAACCTTTTCACTATGGAAAAAAGCTGTGTGTGTGCGCGCGCGCGTATGTGTGTAGTTAGCGTTTTCACACTTGCCAGAGGAGTTCCTGCATAAAAACATGAATTTCAACAAGTTTGCTTTAAACAAGCAACATAGTTTTGCATGAAATTTCCCAAATCCTGACCTCAGTGTGACGGTGGACAAATTTTATTAAGTTCCATGGACACTTAGGATGGGATTTGCTCAATTCCCATCTGACACATTTATCCCAAAATCATATGATTGGTTGAAGGTGTCGAGTCATTTTTTTTCCTGACTGTAATGCCAAGTGCAATACAAAATCACAGGTTTCTATTAATATGATCGCTCGAATACGTTATCGTTGCTATAGTAATCACATACAGCGAGTCCTGTGGTGGACACGCCACTTAAACTAAGACCAATAATAAATCTCATCTCATCTCATTATCTGTAGCCGCTTTATCCTTCTACAGGGTCGCAGGCAAGCTGGAGCCTATCCCAGCTGACTACGGGCGAAAGGCGGGGTACACCCTGGACAAGTCGCCAGGTCATCACAGGGCTGACACATAGACACAGACAACCATTCACACTCACATTCACACCTACGCTCAATTTAGAGTCACCAGTTAACCTAACCTGCATGTCTTTGGACTGTGGGGGAAACCGGAGCACCCGGAGGAAACCCACACGGACACGGGGAGAACATGCAAACTCCACACAGAAAGGCCCTCGCCAGCCACAGGGCTCGAACCCGGACCTTCTTGCTGTGAGGCGACAGCGCTAACCACTACACCACCGTGCCGCCCCCAATAATAAATGGATTTTAAAATATGTTATTTAACAATTAAAAACCTATAAACGATGATATGGTGACGTTTCAAGATGCTGTTTGTTTCCAGTCTCCAGTGTCAGCGATTTGTAACAGCCAGGAGATTTTCTGCCAAATCATCTTGTGCTTTCGAGTTTTTTTTTCTTTTCTCGGGAACACGACGCGCTGCGTTTTCACAGCTTACTAAATTCAAGATGGAGGATAAAAAGCGAGACTGGTGAGAGAACAACGTTAACATTTATAGCGGCTGTAACGTAACTGATGATAGGAACGAAGTTCAAAAGGCCGACGAGTTTTTCCATTCAGTAATAATATAATCGCAGTTTAATTCCTGTGGTAGAAGAAAAATAACACTTCATATCAGTCCACATCCCACCACCACCCCCCATTATTCATTACTTTCCTGTTGCACTAGTCACGTTTATAATTACATTGTGAATGAAAGTGTGTTGTGTTAACTCCCTCAAAACAGCTCTTACACGCTTCTGATGTCTCGCATAACTTTCCAGCAGACCAGGACCGAGATCAGTAATCACCCGGCAATCAAAACACTGACTAAACACGGACTCCAAGGTCTTTAATCACAGTGAGACACGTTTCATGCTAGCAGAGTTTATCAAATAGGGAGCCAAGACAACAAAATTAGATAGATAGATAGATAGATAGATAGATAGATAGATAGATAGATAGATAGATAGATAGATAGATAGATAGATAGATAGATAGATAGATAGATAATGAAAAAAGCAAAGAAGGTGGCAAAGAAGGCAATAAAGAAGGGAAAGAAAACAGCAAAAAAGATGAAGAAGTGAAGTAGGCGGCAAAGTAAGCAAAGAAGAAAAAAGGCAAAGGTGATGAAGGCAAAGTAGGAAAAAGAAGGCGGCAAAGAAGTAGAAGGTGGCAAAGAAGAAGAGAAGAAGAAAGTGAAGTAGGCAAAAAAGGCGAAGTAGTTAGTTGTGAAGAAGGCAAAGTAAGCAAAGAAGTAGGTGATGAAGAAAAAGATGATAAAGTAAGCAAAGAAGAAAAAAGGCAAATAGGTATAAGGTGATAAAGAAAAAGGTGGCAAAGAAGCAGAAGGTGGTGAAGAAGAAGAAGAAGAAGAAGAAGAAGAAGAAGAAGAAGAAGAAGAAGGCAAAGAAGAAAGTTGTGAGGAAGGCAAAGTAAGCAAAGAAGAAAAAAAGGCAAAGTAGAAGAAGGTGGTGAAGAAGAAGGCAAAGAAGTAGGTGATGAAGAAAAAGAAGAAGGTGGCAAGGAAGCAGAAGGTGGTGAAGAACGTGAAGTAGGCAAAGAAGGCGAAGTAGAAAGAGGCGGCGGCAAAGAAGAAGGTGATGAAAAAGAAGAAGGTGGCAAAGAAGCAGAAGGTGGTGAAGAAGGCAAAGTAAGCAAAGAAGAAAAATGGCGAAGAAGAAGAAGAAGAAGGCAGCAAAGTAGGCAAAGAAGAAAAAAGAAGGCGGCAAAGAAGTAGGTGATGAAGAAAAAGAAGACAAAGTAAGCAAAGAAGAAAAAAGGCAAAGAAGTAGAAGGTGGTGAAGAAGAAGGCAAAGAAGTAGGTGATGAAGAAAAAGAAGAAGAAGGTGGCAAGGAAGCAGAAGGTGGTGAAGAACGTGAAGTAGGCAAAGAAGGCGAAGTAGGCGAAGAAGAAAGAGGCGGCGGCAAAGAAGAAGGTGATGAAAAAGAAGAAGGTGGCAAAGAAGCAGAAAGTGGTGAAGAAGGCAAAGTAAGCAAAGAAGAAAAAAGGCGAAGAAGAAGAAGGCAGCAAAGTAGGCAAAGAAGAAAAAAGAAGGCGGCAAAGAAGTAGGTGATGAAGAAAAAGAAGACAAAGTAAGCAAAGAAGAAAAAAGGCAAAGAAGTAGAAGGTGATGAAGGCGGCAAAGTAGGCAAAGAAGTAGGTGATGAAGAAAAAGAAGAAGGTGGCAAAGAAGCAGAAGGTGGTGAAGAAGAAGAAAGTAAAGTAGGCAAAGAAGAAGAAGGTGGCGAAGAAAGATAATTAGGCAAAGAACAATAAAGTGAAGATGGTGTTGAAGAAAAAGAAGAAGGAAGCAAAGAAGGAAAAGGTGGAAAAGAAAACCATCCAAAGACTTGCTGCCCTCAAGTTTTGATTTTGCCACAAAGGGTTAATTTTGTATCTCAGTTTCCTTTTCTCTTGTCCATGGAAACTGTTCCTTTTTGAAAACATGCCAGAGTCATTTTGGATCCTGTATCTTTTAATCTACACATTTCTGGTTGGTTTTGTGAATTCAGCCTTTTTTTTTCACGACTCCCATTGTGTTAAATGCTGAAGAATAATGTAGTGGTATCAGAGCTGATGCTGGTCTCAAACACAGATCAGATATCAGATTCTTTCATGTGAACACCGACACAATCTCCATCCATCCATCCATCCATCCATCCATCCATCCATCCATCATCCGTAGCTGCTTATCCTGTTCTACAGGGTCGCAGGCAAGCTGGAGCCTATCCCAGCTGACTATGGGCGAAAGGCGGGGTACACCCTGGACAAGTCGCCAGATCATCACAGGGCTGACACATACACTACGTTCAGACTGCAACCTGAAACGACCCATATCCGATTTGTTGTGAAATCCGATTTTTTTGTTAGGCCGTTCACATTACCAATTATATGAGACTTGTACAGTATGCGATCTCCAATATGAACGGAAAACGACCCAAAAGTGTCCCGCATGCGCAAATTGACACGTAATAAGCACATCTACGTAATACGTAAACAAAAAAAAAAGCACACTCTTCAAGTTTGCAAGTAAAGCATGGAGATGAGGCGAGACCTGGCGATGTGGTTTTTGTGGCGGCGGCGGAACTCACACAATAATCTGATTAATGTGGGCAGCAGACTAATGAGACCGAAGGTGTCAAATTACTGGAAATTTCCAGAACAATCTTATAAGCTTGTAATACAGGATGGTTTAAGTTATAAATCAGTTATAGAAACTGTTTTATTTAATCAGGCTAACAGATCAACATCCAGGTCCCTACCAAATCCACCATTAGCTTGATCAATTCTATAAAAGTCTATTTAAATTCTGAAAACTGTACAAATGTTGTTGTTTTCCACCAAAGAGGCGGGATTAGCCAGTGCAGAATAGTGACGTTTGTCTCTTGTTGATGACGTGTAGGTCGCATGAATGCGACCTGTCCGGTCAGACTGCAGTCGCATGTGAAAATAACGGATATCAATGGATGCATCGGAATTAGGACCACATATCCAAGCGGCCTGGGTCGTATGTGAAAAAAATCGGATCTGTGTCGTTCAGATTGTCAATAACAAATTGGATACAGGTCGCATATGGGCAAAAAAAATCGGATATGGGTCGTTTCAGGGTGCAGTCTGAACGTAGTCTTAGAGACAACCATTCACACTCACATTCACACCTACGGTCAATTTAGAGTCACCAGTTAACCTAACCTGCATGTCTTTGGACTGTGGGGGAAACCGGAGCACCTGGAGGAAACCCACGCGGACACGGGGAGAACATGCAAACTCCGCACAGAAAGGCCCTCGCCGGCCACGAGGCTCGAACCCGGACCTTCTTGCTGTGAGGCGACAGTGCTAACCAAAGACACAATCTCGTAAAAGGATATTAAGTATTACACCAATCCCATTAATAAAAAAGATAAATCACCCAATATCAGATACAGATCCTATACTCACAGCCCTACATTAACAAAATCGAGTCAGCAAGTTCCTGTCTTTAAGGTTGCTTTCAAAAAAAAAAAAAAGTTGCTTTTTTCTCCCCAAGATTCAGGGCCGTTTGCGTCCACAGTTCAGTCCATTTGGCAAAGTGAGAAGTTGTTTTCGAGTCAGGGAGCAGGTCAGAGAGCTGATCTCTGTTCCTCTTGGAAACAGTGCTCTGGGGTCTGCTTCAGGTGCGAGTAACAGGGTTGGATCAACACGTCACGTTACTTCCTGTTTCTACTTTCAGGACGTTATTATGGTTACTGAGGTATAAAAACCAGACTTGTCAGACTGCAGGACTGTATTTAGCTCAGCTTTGTGGCACGACTGCTTGCACTGAGAGGGTTCGAAACCATTTTGCAAACCTGTGTGCGCGAGACGTATGAAATGGCACAAATCAGAAGGACGTCTCCAACGTGAAAGCAAACCTGAAATTATGAGAGCCTCCTCCAAATAAGACCAGAGTGTTTTTTTTTTATATTCGCTGAATAACTCTGATTAATTCCTTACACACACAAAAAAAAAAAAAAAAAACACGCACACACTTCAGCCTTTAATACACGCTCTGAAAAAAAAAATGTACACTCACTGGACACTTTATTAGGAACACCCATCCACCTGCTGTTTCATGCAGTTATCTAAAATATCAGCCGATCCCTTGACAGCAGCACAATGCATCAAATCACGCAGATACAAATCAAGAGCTTCAGTTAACTTTCACAATGTTCAAACATCTCATCTCATTATCTCTAGCCGCTTTATCCTGTTCTACAGGGTCGCAGGCAAGCTGGAGCCTATCCCAGCTGACTACGGGCGAAAGGCGGGGTACACCCTGGACAAGTCGCCAGGTCATCACAGGGCTGACACATAGACACAGACAACCATTCACACTCACATTCACACCTACGGTCAATTTAGAGTCACCAGTTAACCTAACCTGCATGTCTTTGGACTGTGGGGGAAATCGGAGCACCCGGAGGAAACCCACGCGGACACGGGGAGAACATGCAAACTCCGCACAGAAAGGCCCTCGCCGGCCACGGGGCTCGAACCCGGACCTTCTTGCTGTGAGGCGACAGCGCTACCCACTACACCACCGTGCCGCCTGGTCAAACATCAGAATGGGAAAAACTGTGATCTCAAAGTGTGACTTTCACTTCATGTTGACACAGAATGGTGCGAAAAACAAAAACACCGAGTGAATGAGCGGCAGCTCTGTGGGTGGAAACAAACGCCTTGTTGATAAGAGAGGTCAGAGGAAAATGGCCAGATTGGTTTGAGCTTTCTTGCCAGGAAAGATATAGCAACTCTTTACAACCGCGGTGAGCAGAAAAGCATCTCAGCGTGCAACAGGAGAAGACCACATTGGGTTCAACTCCTGCAGCCAAGAACAGGACTCTTACAATCAAGAACAAGTTCCTATTAAAGTGGCCGGTGAGTGTATTGTTATAACGTGATCAGTTTGTATGTCGTAATAACGTGAAGAACATCTTAGCATACTAATATTTTCACATAACATGATACTGATCCTTTTTCTGGCGTGGCAGCAATACGCTTCTGTACATCACTGGGGTCCTAAACTCAACCTATTGCAGCTTTACTGTTTATCTTTCACATGGTAATGCGAATGGAGGTTACGTTTCTAAAACGATTTAAGGTACAGTACTAGTCAAAAGTCTGGGCACACTTTATAATTCAATATTTTTTCGACCTTTCAATTTCATAAAATCGGTGAAATTTAGTTCCCTCTGAAATTTAGTCATTGTGATACGTTTATTTCTGTAATCTCTCAAAATATCAGGCCATTCTGTGGCTGGGAAGTTATTTAATTTGAGGGATTCCCGAGTAAATAACGTGCATGAAATTGCTCGCTTCACGCAGTCAAGCAGACAGAGGAAGTCCGTGTGTGTACGCATGCGCAGATTTACCACCTTCTTCTTCTTTTGGGTTTTACAGCAGCTGGCATCCACAGTGTTGCATTACTGCCATCTACAGGTTTACCTTTGACCGTACACTGACAGTTCCATCATTCTGTCACCAGAAGTGGACAAAGTCCCCAACTTAAGTCAAAGTCCAGATCCCACTAGTAAAATCTTACTCCGATACAAGCGAAAGTTGTCCAGTCAATTTTTTACTTAAGTTAAAGTACTGAAGTACTTGCTTTTAAAAATACTTAAGGATTAAAAGTACATTTTCTGTCAACGCATCGTTGTATTATTGCGACAACGCTTACAAAACCTAACGCCGTTACCAAAGACAGAAATGTGAATTCAGAAAATGAACGCATGCTGTGCATCATAGTGGTTTAACGTTAAGCTAGCTAGCCAGTGAAACTCCACCTGACATGCTAGCAAACTCTTTTCAAACTTGAAATCATATTAGGTAGCTAACACTACTAGAAAAGAAAGATTTCTACATTCTGTTTATTTGGCAAGATTATGCTCAAACATATTCCTGAAAGGACTTCAGATAAGTTAACATTATTCATGTTAGCGTAACTCCGTTTTTACATGCTAACTAACAGTGTCCAAGTTAACTAGCTATGTGTAAACGTTAGCCGTGGACAAGGCTACGGCAACTTGGTGGGCAAATCCATAGAAAGTCATTTGACTAACCAGACTGCATAGCTACGTTTGCAACGTTATCGCTAGCTCTAAAAGCACAGACAACTTTGTTGCAAGCTTTCTCTTGGAATAAAATGTTTATAGACCTCAATATGCTTCCGCAGGTTGGACGGCGAGTTTTTGCAGGCTGTGATGTGGTTCATTTTCGGCAAACAAAGCAAACATTTAAAACGAAATGAATCTTTCATTCTTTCAGAAAACTGAAACATGGGTTCATGGGCCGTGGGTGTGCGTGCATTCCGCAGAAGAACTGCCTCCTTCCATTCTGCCATCAACTGATCGTGTTCAAATAACGCTGCTGAGAAATCACTGAACTTGATTTTATACAATCTATGGACATGGCGTGACCAGAGTGATTACTGAGACAGCTGATCAGTGTCACCTGCGAAAAAAACAATCACGCTTTAGAAAAGAAAAGAAAAAACATTCACTTTCAAAGCTGCTTCATAGTAACGAGGACCTTGACAGAAATGTAGTGGAGTGAAAAGTACGATATTTGTCTTTCAAATGTAGAAGTTAAAGTCAGAAGTTTCCAAAAAACTCAAGTAAAGTACAGATACTCAAAAAGTGTACTTAAGTACAGTACTCAAGTAAATGTACTTCGTTACTGTCCACCTCTGGCTGTCGCTAAACGAACAGCTGATCACGCCGAGGTGCTCGCTGACCACTGATATTTATTAGTTTGGTCCTGCGTTTCCTTTCCTTCGCAACATAACGTCTTTTCTTCTCGCTTTCCGTTACTGTAGTCAGTCTTTCATGTTTCATTCGCACACTCACGTCCTCCATTTTTCTCTCCTGTTTCAAATTTGTATCCCACAATGACTTGCGTAAACAGGGAAAGCCCACCACGTCATGCATGAGGTAGTATTTTGCATTGGGTAATGGTGAAGCAGAAAAAGATAGCGGAGAATTTAGGGCCTCGTGGCCTTAAATTCATTAATTGTTCTAGTTTTTAAAAAAAAAAAATCAAAACTGGACGTCTGATTTGAATTCAGCAGCTTTTGGTCCACTACACAAAAATAACTGGGTGTCGGGGAAAATTCTTTTTATGACCTAAACTTGAAAAATCTGAACGGCAGGACAGCTTTAAAGACACATACTACAGGTAGAAATGGTTCAGGGTACCAGCCCTGTGTATAGACCCTTTTCACGTGACGTCACGACAAACGCGGCCGCCATTTTGGACATGAACTACCAGTAGTCTACCACAGCCAACAACGAGGAACGACGGCGAAGCATCGAAAGGAATATAGCCATCAAAGAAAGTTTTTACTTTCAGCAAGACTTCCATCATGCCATTATATTGTTGTGCACCTGGATGTAGTAACCATCAACACGCAAGGCAAGATTTATCATTTTATCGGATCCCGACAGATGCTGACCGACGGAGAAGATGGATGGTCTCTAAAATATTGGCAAAATGATGTTTATTGACATAGCAATCGTGTGTAACGGGAAGCATTTGCATATCCGAAGTGTTGTGTTTACATTAAAGATAAAATAAACCGATATGACAACGACTGCTGCTGCCAGGTTGGGGGGACAAACTAGTAGAAAGGAAGTGTGCTAACAGACTTCCTTTGTGGTCGATTCTGCTTTAAGGTAAGATGCATTGACGCGTGTTGAAATGGAAGATTGGTTGTTGACATGATTTCCAGTGATGCTTTGGTGCTGCTGTGGATCACATGTGTTGAGTAGCCTGACTGTTTTTTTTTTCTTGCGTGTGGTATCATTGTTGACGCGAGGTTGTTTTTTGAACATGCCAATGCGGACACGATTTCCCCTGATGAGTTATGACTTTAGACGCGATGCGTGTGTGGAGTCCGCGTGATATGTGCGTAAGATAGGCTTCTCATGTGTTTGGAGATCCGCGCTCTGAGACAAGCGCAAGCACCCCACCCCCAAGGGAAAAAAGGGACCCCCCGAAAATATCGGCATAGTTCGAACACTGGGTTGGAGAAAGTAATGGCAAATAGTGAGTGCACAAACCATAGAACGTAAACTGTACACAGCGCCAGGGCAGTGTGATGGTATGTCTACTTTTAGATTGTGTTAGCTTATCAGTGAACACACTCGTCACTCGACGAGTTTCACGTCTTTACGACGGATACTTAAATGTGTGTTAGGTATTATTAGTCATTGTAGCAGCTAGATGAGCGAGAACCGAAAGGGTCTGTGCCATAAACCGTTATTTCTTCATGTCCAAAATGGCGGTCGCGTTTACGAAGGTCACGTGAGTGAAAAGGGTCTATAGTTTAGTACCCTTTGTTTCTGAAAGTGCTGCAGCTCTACTGTATAAAACGATGTTTTCCACAGATTTCAGCTGGCAATTAAGTGATTATTCACCTGCCTGTTTCCTGCTATAATTCAGTCAAAATAGAAACCCTCTCTGCTTTGATAATCCCTCGCGTTAACCGTTTTAAGAAGCACGCACGCTGCTTTTTACAGGAAATTTTTAAAATTTGGAGAAATACAGCTTCTAGCTGTTTGTCACTTTGTTCTGTGCATAAATAAGGAGGAAGAGTGAAAGAAAGGGAGGGGGAGAGGAGAAATGGGAGGTCTGCATGTGTCTCAGTTTGTGCTTGTGTGTGTGTGTTTGTTTAGTGCTGATGGGGACCGAGGGGGATTAAGCTCCCACCCTGCTGGGGGTTTTGTAGTACGGTCATAGGGCAGCAGTGTTAATTCAACCAGCCTTAATAATGTCCTCCGGCGCTGCCCTCAGCCCTCCCCCTCCAACACACACACACACACACACACACACACACACACCCGAGGCTCATTACTCTGGGTGTGTAGGGGGAGTGTGTATGTGTGAGATTGTGTCGTGTGCTTGTGCATGACTTGGAAAGACAAAAGAGCAAGCAACCCCCCCCAGTGTACATGCTGAGGAGGTATGATGGAGAAAGAACAGCTGGAAGGAGGGGGGATAAATGCGTGTAGGCTGTGTGCTCCAGTCGATGAAGCTTTTTGCACACAGCTGGATAGGTGTTAGTGTGTGTTTGCGCATACTGATGTGAGCATAGGTGTACGACTGCACATCGTCTTTTCTCTCCATATCTCCTTCCATCCTGTTGCTTCACTGAAGCTACGCTTTATGAACGATTTTCCAAAACCTTTGCACGTGCCTTATAGGTTCAAGGGTGGACAAACTGGCCAAAATATACTGGGATCCTCAAAGACATTCATACAATACAGTCTTGGTTTCGCAGATGAAAAAAAAAAAGCAACAAAATTATCAAACAATTCAATCTTCTACTCAAAAGACAATAATATTTTTCTCGACAAATAAAAATGAGGGGCGGCACGGTGGTGTAGTGGTTAGCGCTGTCGCCTCACAGCAAGAAGGTCCGGGTTCGAGCTCCGTGGCCAGCGAGGGCCTTTCTGTGCGGAGTTTGCATGTTCTCCCCGTGTCCGCGTGGGTTTCCTCAGGGTGCTCCGGTTTCCCCCACAGTCCAAAGACATGCAGGTTAGGTTAACTGGTGACTCTAAATTGACCGTAGGTGTGAATGTGAGTGTGAATGGTTGTCTGTGTCTATGTGTCAGCCCTGTGATGACCTGGCGACTTGTCCAGGGTGTACCCCGCCTTTCGCCCGTAGTCAGCTGGGATAGGCTCCAGCTTGCCTGCGACCCTGTAGAACAGGATAAAGCGGCTAGAGATAATGAGATGAGATGAGATGAGGTTCTGCAGCTGCTTAAGTAAATTTTCTGAGCTGCACATTCAGATTACGGAAATTGTGTGTGTGCGCGCGTAGCTCATGACACCAGGGTTGCCAGATGTTTCTTGCGTAGAAGCATCTTTGACAGGTTTTTCAACAGTATCTTGACCACTGCATTTAAAAACAAGTACTTGGCTTTAAGTATGAAAAAAAAAATTAGGGATCGAAAATACGGACTGTCAAAGAAAACATCGCTTTTTTTCTTCGTCGTCAATTGTAGAAAAAGCAAGAGATGTCGACCACATTACAAATCCCAATCATGGGCTAGTTTCCTATATCAGCACACCCTCACATACTAAATACAGCATCTGAGTTACCTCAGGAAGAGCTAGTAATGATGTCATGCTTGCGTTTGGTTTTGTGGCGAGCGAGTTACATTTTCCTCTGCAACACAGCAGTGTTAGATTTAACAAGTGAATATTTTGATTGATCTAAAGCTCATTTAAAAAGGTATGAAGTGCTATTTTGTTTACTGCTGATGCTTTGAGCAGCTATGTAGATTTAACGTCATTGCTTAACTCATCGTAGTTTCTCGGTCGTTAGCCTGTGCTACTTGCTCTCCATAGATAGCATTGGCTTGACCGCTTTATTAGCATTCGCCAACACTATTGATGAACGCTACACCGGCTGGAAGGTGACTTCACTGCTGCAGTGACGGCACCGAGTCACAGTTAAGCTCGTGTTGGCCTTCGAAAAGGCCAAGGGTGGTAAATTTTTGGTCCCTCCCACTATAAATCAAAATCTGATTGGTTAATTCATCTGGTCACTTCCTACGTAAACATACACTGCCATGGCCTTCTATCCCAGCAATGAAGTTCTAACCAATGAGTGAGCCAGCTCTAAACTCTTCTCAGCCTAGAGACGACAAACAAAAATATCTCACTCGATAACTCAATGTTTTCAGGACAGTAACCCTTTCATTTCTGAAGCAAATTTGATAGAAAATGAGGCCAAATTAGAATCAGAAGAGAATAATTATAATGAAGTTATGAAAGAATAAAAGAAATTAAATATAACATTTGAAATGCTGATATGTTTGGGCCTTCTCTGAAGGTCCAGAAGACCCTGATAGTTCCCCTCTGATGTATAACAGAGGAAATGCCTGTGACTTCATCGCAGGCGGAAGTAATACAGCTCTAATGCCACAAAAACAAAGAAAACTGATCTAAATTGGGAAAGAGGTGTTCTGCGAATGACTGGATAAATAGATTTAACCATGAATCAGAGCTCTCTTTTTACAGACTGCTGAAAGATACAGAAAAGTGAAGCAAATGAAAGAAATACAAATGTTCATAAAAGTTTATTAAGAAAAGGCCCAGCTGTTATTAACTTTTTCATTTTTAATAAAAGGAATATTTTAGTTAAGAGGCTATCATATTTCACTCCAACCTTTACAAATGTGGGTAAATAATTATTGTTGGTTATTAAGAAAATGAAGCAAAACCAAAAAACAACCCTTTAATTTAACAAAAGGAATATGTAAGTATGAATCGTGAACCAAACCCAATCAAATCATGAATTGGGTGAATCGTTACATGCCCAATTCCTTATATTCTCATGGCTTATACATCATTTAATGCAATCAAGTGAACAGATACTGTAGCTTGCGATTAAAAAAAAACTTTTTTTTTTTTTAAATCGCAGTGTAAAACAAGTTCTTTGAACAGCACTGTTCTGCCTCTTTATTTAAGGATTTATTCTTTTTTTTTATTTTTCACAACATAAAAAGTAATTCCTTACAATCTATTAAACAAAAACAAATTAATAATAACTTTTTTTTTTGACATTGCAGTCTAGAGTGCCCTGAATTCTGGTTCTGGCCATAGATGTATTTTAACAAATTTTTATAGAATTGTGTTTCTATGTCCAGCTGATTCTACAATGCTCTACATGGGAATACAACTTGCAATACTAAAGAGAGACATAAAACCCATGATGAAGCTATCCAGGCCTCCAAATATGAATCTTTTCCCCTCCGCGGTGTCTTTAGTAATCGGTCTTCCCTGTAAACGATGCGCACAGACTTCAGAACATTCATCTCTACAGACATCAGTGTCACAGGCAGCTATGAAAGAGAAATAAGATGATGTGACCTCTTGATCACAGCAGGCTCATCACCATCACTCAAGTCACCTTCATCACAACCAGCTACATTCAGTAAACACCAACAGAACAGACAATTTCACGATAACAGTCATCATCCAGTGTTGTAGTCGAATCACTAAACCTTGAGTCCAGTCTCGAGCCCCCAGTGTTCAAGTCCGAGTCCATTAAAAAAAAAAAACTTCAAGTCAAGTCCGAGAACAAGACTCCAACTGCACCATTTGACGGTGTCTGCTGCTGCCTTTATGTAAAAGCGTCTCTGCTACTGTGTCGGACTAACGTTACTGCTCGACTGCCCCATTTTAGTTAATAAGCTACAGATAAAAAGCTTGCTCATCGCTCAGCAAGCCCCGCCCACTATCAACAGGGCAAATAACATGAGAGGGTTAACACTAGCTAGTTCATCGCTCAGCAAGCCTCGCGATCAACAGAGCGATGAACATAGCGTGTCACTTCCTTCTCTGGGTGGAGTCTTACCAAATGACAATTGAAGTTCGAGGTCGTCCCCGTCGTCTCCTCGATAGTTCTTCTACATATGGAACACACAGCAGTGCATTTTTTCCCACTGCACGAGAAGCCTGTATAAGCAAAGCGGACAATCCTAGGGGCTTCTCTCCAGGCATTTTAACGCCAGTTTGCTCCTGAACATGACGCATGAACAGGTGAATGTGCATTCTCTTACATGAAATTAGTATAAAAATTAATGTAGATATAAATATTTTATGCCAAATTATTATGGCATGTTACAAAAATCTCACCTCATCTCATTATCTCTAGCCGCTTTATCCTGTTCTACAGGGTCGCAGGCAAGCTGGAGCCTATCCCAGCTGACTACGGGCGAAAGGCGGGGTACACCCTGGACAAGTCGCCAGGTCATCACAGGGCTGACACATAGACACAGACAACCATTCACACTCACATTCACACCTACGGTCAATTTAGAGTCACCAGTTAACCTAACCTGCATGTCTTTGGACTGTGGGGGAAACCGGAGCACCCGGAGGAAACCCATGCGGACACGGGGAGAACATGCAAACTCCGCACAGAAAGGCCCTCGCCGGCCACGGGGCTCAAACCCGGACCTTCTTGCTGTGAGGAGACAGTGCTAACCACTACACCACCGTGCCGCCCCTGTTACAAAAATATAAAGAAAAAATCTGAGTCCTCGTCTCCAATTTACAGGTCTGAATGCAGTTAATGCACGAGTCCGAGTCCAAGTTCGAGTCATCAGTGCTCAAGTCCAAGTCAAGTCACGAGTCATTAAAATTAGGGCACGAGTTGGACTCAGGTACTACAAGCCTGTCATCATTACAGCAGGTTATTTTTGCATAAAACAGAACGATCGCATCCTGAAATGCAGACTGCAGTAAATATTTCATCAGGTAAGACATTGTCAGGTTCTCAGGAAGAACTTTGTCATAATCCAAATGATTATAAATGCAGAACTGAGCATTTCTGTACACGATTTTTTGACTGAGGCTTACAACACATCAATGCTTTTATTTAAACATCTTGGACCTAGTGAATGACCTGCAGAGAGCTGGGACCAAAGTAACAAAGGCTACCATCAGTAACACACTATGCCGCCAGGGACTCAAATCCTGCAGTGCCAGACGTGTCCCCCTGCTTAAGCCAGTACATGTCCAGGCCCGTCTGAAGTTTGCTAGAGAGCATTTGGATGATCCAGAAGAGGATTGGGAGAATGTCATATGGTCAGATGAAACCAAGATAGAACTTTTTGGTAAAAACTCAATTTGTCGTGTTTGGAGGAGAAAGAATGCTGAGTTGCATCCAAAGAACACCATACCTACTGTGAAGCATGGGGGTGGAAACATCATGCTTTGGGACCAGGACAACTGATCCGTGTAAAGGAAAGAATGAATGGGGCCATGTATCGTGAGATTTTGAGTGAAAACCTCCTTCCATCAGCAAGGGCATTGAAGATGAAATGTGGCTGGGTCTTTCAGCATGACAATGATCCCAAACACACCGCCCGGACAACGAAGGAGTGGCTTCGTAAGAAGCATTTCAAGGTCCTGGAGTGGCCTAGCCAGTCTCCAGATCTCAACCCCATAGAAAATCTTTGGAGGGAGTTGAAAGTCCATGTTGCCCAGCGACAGCCCCAAAACATCACTGCTCTAGAGGAGATCTGCATGGAGGAATGGGCCAAAATACCAGCAACAGTGTGTGAAAACCTTGTGAAGACTTACAGAAAACGTTTGACCTCTGTCATTGTCAACAAAGGGTATATAACAAAGTATTGAGATGAACTTTTCTTATTGACCAAATACTTATTTTCCACCATTATTTGCAAATAAATTCTTTAAAAATCAGACAAATGTGATTTTCTGGGTTTTTTTTCTCATTTTGTCTCTTATAGTTGAGGTATACCTATGATGAAAATTACAGGCCTCTCTCATCTTTTTAAGTAGGAGAACTTGCACAATTGGTGACTGACTAAATACTTTTTTGTCCCACTGTACGCCTTAAAAAGTTGGTTTGTACTGGGACAGGAGACTGCCTGGGAAGACCAGATTTTGGTGTGAGAGGGACTTTGACTTAAAAGAATAGACTGAAGTGAATGACTTGGAAGAGAAAGCCAGAGACAGATACAAGTGGAGAAAGATTGTGAAAGAATCTGTTAAAGGTGAGGGAAAAAAAAAGGGAGGAAGAATATCTAGAAAAACACAAGTCACATCACGGGCAGTTGGTGTCGAATGTTATATGTGCAAGATGTGGTTCTAATTTTATTTCAAACAAGTGGAAAGCAGCTCATAAGCAAGCAAACAAATGCTAAACACCTCCTAGTCATCATCGGACACAATGGACTACCATAATCCATCCATCCATCCATCCGTTTTCTTCCGCTTATCCAAAGTCGGGTCGTGGTAGCAGCAGGCTAAGCAGGGTATTCAAGCCGTTCTTCTCCCCAACAATGCTTTCCAGTTCCTCCTGGGGGATCCCAAGGCACCCCCAGGCCATATGAGATATATAATCTCTCCAGCGTGTTCTGGGTCTACCCCGAGGTCTCCTCCCAGTTGGACATGCCCGGAAAACCACCAAAGGAAGGTGCCCAGGAGACATCCTAATCAGATGCCCGAATCACCTCAGCTGACTCCTTTTGACATGAAGGAGCAGTGGCTCTACTCCGAGATCCCTCCAGAAGGATGAGGAGCTCAGACAATCTCAAAGGGTGAGCCCAGCCACCCGACAGAGAAAGCTCATTTCAGCCGCAGATTCCTCTGAAGAATCACCACCTTAACATGGTGGAGGGGTTTGTGTGTCCAGGTGATCCTGGGAGCTGTGTTGTCAGGGGCATTAGCCCCTGATAGGGTCTCCCAAGGCAAATTGGTTCCAGGGGAGGGACCAGACTAAGACCTTGATGAAATGACAGAGAAGGAGCTGTAGCACCTCGCCTGGGAGCAGGAAACCAGGGTATCCTCCTGGAGCGAGACTTGGGAGGGGAGCTCACCGGTGAGCACCTGGTGGCCAGGCTTTGGCCCATGGGGCCCGGCTGGGCACAGCCCAAAGAAATTACATGGAGCCACCACCATGTGGGCTTACCACCCGCAAGGACAGGCACTGGGGTTGGGTGCATTGTGAGCCAGGTGGCAAGCGAAGGCAGGAGCCTGGGAGTGCTGATCCTTGGCAGCGCAGACTAGTTCTCGGACTACCATAATGAGTGTTTTTATTCACAGTGGCCAATAAAAGTCTTAGGTACATACAAAGAAATGCTGTAGAGCAACAATATTTAAAAAAAATGAAATTAAACATTTCTATGTTTAAAAAAAAACACTATAGTAGAACAGTAATAAATGAAACAAAGTCAATATTTGGTGTGAAACGATCTCATCTCATCTCATTATCTCTAGCTGCTTTATCCTGTCCTACAGGGTCGCAGGCAAGCTGGAGCCTATCCCAGCTGACTATGGGCGAAAGGCAGGGTACACCCTGGACAAGTCGCCAGGTCATCACAGGGCCGACACACAGATACAGACAACCATTCACACTCACATTCACACCTACGGTCAATTTAGAGTCACCAGTTAACCTAACCTGCATGTCTTTGGACTGTGGGGGAAACCGGAGCACCCAGAGGAAACCCACGCGGACACGGGGAAAACATGCAGACTCTGCACAGAAAGGCCCTCGCCGGCCATGGGGCTCGAACCCAGACCTTCTTGCTGTGAGGCGACAGCGCTAACCACTACACCACCATGCTGCCCCGTGAAACGATCTTTGCTTAACAAAAATAATAGTAGTCCCAGGTACAATGAGTGCAGTTTTATAAGGAAATGAGCTGTAGGTTTTACTGAACATCTTACATTTCTGTGGCTTGTGGCAATAATATAGAATTGTACATGATCAAAGTTGATTTTAGCTTGGGGTTTACATTATAAGAAAGAAAGACTGACAGTGACATATTAGGTTGGTTACAAATTGGTTCAACTTATTCACATCTGTAAAATACAGGCCTAGGTGATATCTCTGGGAGTGGTTTTGATGTATTACATGTTGCTTTATTTTTGCATGGTGAGGTTGACATTTACATGGAATTGCCCAGAACCAGCCAAAGTTCTTCTGGACACTTTGACCGTCACACTCGCTTCTTAATTTTGCACCAAAACCCAGTAGCCTTCATTAATTTATTGTCTGAAAAACGTCTCTTATATCTAACAATTTTTCCACGAAATCGAGTCACACATGAGCTGATACACGCCTCATCAGCTATAAGCCATGGAAGACGAGATTGAGTGGAATGACTGTTTTATTCTATCCACATTCACTGGATTTTGAGAAATGGGGCATTTTTATTTTTTTTGCAAATTCAATAAACAAAAACTTTATACAAACGGTCCGATCAAATCATTTCCGCTTGGCAGACTTCTTAAAAACCTATCGATGGCTGCATGAATTGACTTTCGTGTTGTTTTTTTTTGTAGAAAGTGCCGTCTTGCTGTCATGCTGAACCATAGAATAGCTTTAGACATTTATTTAATTCTTCCTTGGACATTTCAGTTCTGTAAATTTTCAAACTTCTTTGAGGGTTTGAAACAGTGTATGAAGATGAAGAATGTAAACAAACCAACAAAATGACAGTAGCAAGTTGTGAAAAATGCTATAATAATAACTATTGAAAAAAAGTGTTCTTACCATCAAATACTTTCATTCCATATATTTATTTATTTTTGGGGGGGTTGTTTTTGAGTAGTTTTTATATCAGCCTTCGTTGATTCAGCAACACGGTCCGCCATTTTGTTTTTCTCTACTCACGGTATATGAGCTGATATCCTAGTAGTAGAGTAGCCAATCAGAGCGCACGATTGCTCATATCTAGTGAACATGGATCGAATAAACAATGTCCTGCTTTCTTTACCGACATCCAAACATTTAATTTTGTGCTGGAAAATTAACGTTTGGAAAGCTGGAATGTTGTTGTACTGACTGGATAATGCAGAAGTCCTAAAATAAAAATCTTTAATAAAAAGGTTTATATTGAAAAACAGGATGCTTAAGACTTTTGTATAGTACTGTATGTGTAGCCTCAGCTAATATGGTGCTCGCTAGTTTTCCTGCATAAAGCCCAAAATCTGCATCGGGTTATAGATTTAGTGAGGTTGAATAGGTTTCAGACATGACCTCAGTCGCCTTTCAAACAAGAAGCACCGAAATGCCGATCTCTTTCGCATTATCTGTTTACACAGGAAGCAACCCTGGGCAGGACCAGGCAGGAAACAGGAACAGCAAATCCTCTTGAGCGGAGGCCTTTCAACAGCCTGCTTAAAGCTTAACAGTTTACCCATCAGCCTCGCAAGGCCCTTGGCTAACCTCTGGAGCGAAGATTTGGCCAAACCAAATCCACATTCTCCCTTCTGTGTGCTACAAAGCCAGCCAAGTTGCCGAAGGTCAAGATTCGACTGTGTTGCTATTCCAGCCATCCGTTTATCCTAATCCTGGATTCAAGGCAGAATTGAAGATCTTGCAGTTTAATTGTGAAGTCAGGTCAGAGCCTTACGCTGGCTGGAGAGCCAAATTACACATTTTGTCATGTGGAAAGTATGTGCAGGAATGAAAGATATTAGATCCTTTTAACAAAGCGGATTTTCCAATCATATTTAGCTTGGAATGATATCATAACCCCCAAAAACTGTGAGAACCTATATATTTTTTTAGTATTTAGACCCTATAATCCCTCAGTTTGAAGTTCATTACATTATCTTACTGCAAATAAGACCGAGTTCAACAACTTGATGACTCAAATCCATTATTTTCTTTGGTCGTACGTACTATCATACGTATATGTCTCAAAGGTCTGAGGCACCCAACTTTTTTCATACAAACTGTTATAGATTTCTATTTTATGACTTCTACATTATCAAGTCAGTACAAAAACATTTTAGAGTTCTAAATGTTCGGTTGTTTTTCCAGCACAAAATTAAATGTTACGGGGGAAAAAAAAAAAAAAGTTTGTATCTGGGCAGCATATTACATAAGAGAGCACTTTTCAGATTAAAAAAAGAAAACATAATGAAGCTACTGGGTTTTGGTGCAAAATGAAGAAGCGAGTGTGACAGTCAGTGTCCAGAAGAACTGCGGCTGGTTCTGTAAGATGCTCAGTAAAACCTACAGCTCATTTCCGCATAAAACTGCACTCACTGTACCTGAGACTACTATTTTTTTTTTAAAGCAAAGGGTCGTCTCTCACCAAATATTAGCCTTGTTTCATTTATTATGGCTTACTGCTTATAGTATTTTTTTTTAATATTGAAACATTTCATTTAATTATTTTCTAAACCATTTTTGGTCCACAGCATCGCCAATGAGGCGTGTACAAACAAGTCGGCTGTAAGCCATGTACGACGAGATTGAGTGGAATAACGATTTCATTATTTCCACATTCACTGGATTTTGAGAAACAGAATTTTTATTTTTTGCAAATTCGATAAATAAAATCTTTATACAAAACGTCCTACAAAATCATTTCCACTTAGAATGTAAACAAATCGGCGAAATGACAGGCGCAATTTGTGAAAAATGCTATAATTATTATTGAAAATAAAAAAAGTTATGTTCGTATAATCAAATACTTTTAGTTCATATTTTGCTGCTTTTTTAAAAATTGTTTTTATTTTTGGGTTTTTTTTTTTTTTTCGAGTAAAGCTTTTATTTTGTCCTGGGTTGGTTCAGCAAAACACGCCACCATTTTCTTTTTCTTCTTTAGTTTTTTTTTTTGGTGGTTGGCAAACCAACTTAAAGGTGCATTACTGCCACCGACTGGGCTGGAGTGTGGAACAGGAGATATGAGGGAGGGGGGGACTATATTCTTTTAGCCATTTCTGTTTCTTTTAAATACTTGATAAAGTGATGTATCTGACTTGATACACTCCGCCACTGCATTTTTCTCTACTCACGGTATATAAGCTGATATCCTAGTAGTAATCAGAGTGTGTGATTGCTCATATCCAGTGAATGTGGATAGAATTTTATTTTATTTTTTTTTTTAAAACACACAATTTTTTAAATTATTAACTTAACAATAAAGAGAAAATATGAGGGCCTGGTGAGGGAATAAAAATGATGGTGGACAAATTAGTAACTCAGCACCCTGGACAAGCAAGTTTCATGTCAGGGCTATTTGTTTTTTTTTTTTTTTTGTTATTTTCTTTTTCTTTTTTGTAGTTACCCAGCCGATAAGCAGCTTCCACAACAAGAAAAGTAAAAATCCTCCTGCTTTATATTTCTTTCATGAAACAAAAATTTTCCATTTCACAGTAGTGCAACAAGCCCTGTGATGACCTGGCGACTTGTCCAGGGTGTACCCCGCCTTTCGCCCGTAGTCAGCTGGGATAGGCTCCAGCTTGCCTGCGACCCTGTAGAACAGGATAAAGCGGCTAGAGATAATGAGATGAGAGATGACAGTAGTGCAACACACTGCGATGGTGTAACTACAAACACAAGTTGCTTGTTCCGAACCCCACCACCTACTGCGCTACACACATCAACAAGGTGGAATTATTTGTATGCATGGATGACTGAATCTTTCTGCAGATATCTTCCAAAAACCAATATATAACTGGGACTCAACAACAGAAAAGTGCTTGTGTTATCATCAAAAGATTGCACGTTATGATACAGACAATGCCACAGTTAGGCCAAAAAAAAAAAAGTGTGTTTCCGGTAACCCGACCGATCGAAAATTTCCGCGTCGAAATTGGCGACCGTAAAGTTTTTATTACAAATTTCCCTCGATATTTTAGTGTAAGCGGCGTTAGTTTGTCATAATCTTTTGTTTCAACGCATTCAAGTTGTGAAAGAAACGATAAGTAAAATGTTTCGCCACTTCTATCAGCCCTCCTGCGTAAACATGGAAGCGCACTTGTATACTGAAGGAGGAAGGGAAAACTGAGCCGAGGCGCCATTTTGAATCCTCATTCAAGGCTGTAATGCAAATTGCTTCCTCTTCAGTATACAAGTGCACTTCCATGGCAGGGAAAAACACTACGTTTTTCCGCCTATGTAGTCCCCTATTTATACAAATAGGAGTCATTCAGGATTCAGCCATGTTTTTGCTCAGTGTTTTTGCTCGGCCCAAGTTCTACAGTAGGCTAGGCTAGGCCATCTGCTTTTAAAGGGCCCATGGCATGGTGGTTTGTTGATGCTTTAAACAGGCTCGTGGAGGCTTCCGGATGTTATATCCGCAGCCTTTCTCGAAACGAACCCTCAGTACGTAGATATAGCCTCCTGGGAGAAAGCCCCATTTCAGCACTTTTCCCAGTGCGTCGTTTTGCTAATGAGAAGCAGGAGGCGGGGAAGGGTAGACGGTGGGGGCGTGCCATGGGGGGAGGGGCTGCCGTCTGCCTCCCAAGCCGGCCGAGAGCGCTCCTCGTTGGGCACGGCCAAGCGGGCGAATGCCCTGGTCCGTCTGCCCTGTCTAAAAAAATGGTACAACTCGAGCCCATGTACCTGGCTAACTGCAGGAAGCGGTTAGCTGCACAGTTAATGTAGCCATTGCTAGGCTAACGCACCGATTTTAAAACACGGCAAAACGACCAGTTATACACTTACTTGTTCGGTGTTTGTTGCTGATGCGGCAGGGATGCTTGGTACGGACCCAGGCTTCAGTGACCGTTGATGTGCAAAACCTGCCCTGTACTGTCCCAAGTTGTGGAAACATTCATCAGGAAAATGCTTCTGACAAACATACACCGTCTTAGGTAGACTCGACGGCGTATTATTGAAGTAAATAAAATTAAGCCACTGCGTCTTCAGGGGCTCTCCCGCCGGCAGTAAAAACAGACTCCTTTCTGTGTTGTCACATCCATGTACAGCGCAATTTCCATGTTGTGTCATGTGTTCTGCGCATGCGCAGTAGGCTTCGCGCATGCGCAGTAGGCTTGGTAGGACAAACAGCAACTTTTGAGTTGGGCGGGCAATCCATACAGTGGGTGGGAATCCAGAGGGGGGGCGTGGGGATCATCTAGCTTGCTGACGTAGGCAAGGGAAGAGTTTATCAACGCGCTGTTTTGACGCGCCATTCTCAAATGTTGGGCATAGTTTGGTTTACACATTATGAAATTTCTAGCCACTGGGGTGACTTAAGAAGGTCAGAGGAACTCATTTTAACGTTAAAAAAACTCAGAAAGTGAAAATTTCATGCCATGGGACCTTTAATGGAAGTAGCCTAGCCTAGGACGTTATTTTCACGTTATTTCTTGATAAGGTGTTTTCACGTTATTACATGAAAATATAATGAAATAACGTGATAATTTCGTATCATGAAATTACGTGATGTTATGTTATTACATGATAAATATATTGTAAAAACGTGATAACTTTGTTAACAATATCTTTTCACGTAATTACTTGATTCTAAGCCAATTTTTTTGAGTGTGGCAGCAATACGCTTCCGTAGATCATAACTCGAACTCCAGCAATATTTTTTTTTATTCGTTTAAAGATTTAAAACACTTTTATTTTATTATGATGTGTGGTATAAAGGATTCTGTGCCAAAATACTATTTTGTAAGATGTTTACTTGTGTTAATTTTTTCGAACAAAATTAAAAAAAAAAAAAGAAAAAAAAATAACTTTTTCCTACCTACTGACCTTATTTTAGTATTTCATGTTACCGGAAACACACTTTTTTTTTTGGCCTTATCCAAGGAACCAAAAACTGTTTGTGCACTCTGGGTAGGAAGGATGGCGTAGGATGGATTTCCTCTCCTGTCAATCACAGGGACACGAGCCAATCAGGAGCATCTGTAAGCTCTGGTATGAGGAAGAGGACAGACATGAAGCGTTTAACCTCCAAGTCTGTTCCACAACCCTGTGATGTGGCAGGAGCAGCAGTTCAAAAACGTGAGAAGAAAATTGAGGAGGGACACGACACAAAAAACACACCAAGAGAAAATAAAGCTGTGACTCAAACTCCATATGCTATGGAAGGAGAAAACGAAACATCTCATGATCATCATCATCATCAAATTTTTGACATGCTGACTTTTTGTCAAGGGTCCAAACACAATCTGCTCCATGATCATGTGATTGTCCTTTTATTAAACACCTTGTCATACATTATATTATATTATATTATCATGGTCCCTGGTCAATTAAAGTTTCCAGGCAACCAAAACCAGGCCATTAGACAGAACATGACTTGACAAACACGTCTGAAAAACATCTCCATTTCAACTAATCTTCTTTTACTCAAGGTAATGGATTATCTACTGCTATTCTGCACTTGTTTTTGGTTAACGTGTGGAAGTCTTGTGGCACTTGTATCGTTCTAAAGATACAAGCCTTTTTTGTAAAGGCTCCAAGTTTGCATTGGATCGTGCCTCGAAAGCTGCTTTGAATAAAGGCGTGTTCTTTTATGTAAAAACGTAACATAATACACCACTGACACTTATCTTGAAAACCAAAGTCAGAACGGCAGATTCTTTCAGAAAACTCAAGACAACGTGAATTCACACAAGGGCAATTTATTACTACGCGGCAAAGAAAAAGCCTCTCCTGAGCGAATTTAAAATGCAAATGAAATTCCACAGCATAACTTGGGTGGCCTGAAATGAACCGCGCTTCACTTGCAGGTGCAGCTCGGGCCAATTCCCTCATTAATTACGAGTCTCTTTAATGACCTTGTGTTTGTATACAAAGCTCCGTCTGTGTTGCAGGCTGGAGACCCCAAGAGAGCTCAACACCAACCAAACAACCAACCAACCCACCCACCCACCATCAGGGGACTCATTAAAGAACACGACAGTGCTGCGTGTGAGGAGCCTCACTGATGGAAAAGAAGCATGAAAAGCTGTGCAAGGGGGGGAAAAAAAAAGGAAACACACTTGACCTTTTCAGGCTTTAAACAGCATCTTTGTCTGTCTAAAACAAAATGAAGTGGCCTCACTGCTTCAATGGACCACCACTAGGACTTCGTGGAACAAAATGGTAGCCCACAACATAACATGACTATCTCAAGTGTATTATATAGGCTATATAAGCTTGGAAAAATCTGATTTTTTTTTTTTTATCATGGATAATATTTGATAAGGTAATTGCTAACGCCGTTTCTCAAACCTGCAGATAAAGCAAGTGAAGCTTTCTGCAGAGGTGGACAGTAACGAAGTATACATTTACTTGAGTACTGTACTTAAGTACACTTTTTGAGTATCCGTACTTTACTTGAGTAGTATTTTTTTTTTGGAAACTTCTGACTTTAACTTCACTACATTTGAAAGACAAATATCGTACTTTTCACTCCACTACATTTCTATCAAGGTCCTCGTTACTATGAAGCAGATTTGAAAGTGGATGTTTTTTCTTTTCTTTTCTAAAGCGTGATTGGTTTTTTCGCAGGTGACACTGAGACAGTAATCACTTGGGTCACGCCATGTCCATAGACTATATAAAATCAAGTTCAGTGATTTCTCAGCAGCGTTATTTGAACACAATTAGTTGATGGCAGAATGGAAGGAGGCGGTTCTTCTGCAGAATGCACACACACCCATGGCCCATGAACCCATGTTTCAGTTTTCTGAAAGAATGAAAGATTCATTTCGTTTTAAATATTTGCTTTGTTTGTCGAAAACGAACCACATCACGGCCTACAAAAACTCGCCGTCCAACCTGCGGAAGCATCTTGAGGTATATAAACATTTTATTCCAAGAGAAAGCTTGGAACGAAGTTGTCTGTGCTTTTAGAGCTAGCGATAACATTGCAAACGTAGCTATGCAGTCTGGTTAGTCAAATGACTTTCTATGGATTTGCCCACCAAGTTGCCGTAGCCTTGTCCACGGTTAACGTTAACACATAGCTAGTTAACTTGGACGCTGTTAGTTAGCATGTAAAAATGGAGTTACGCTAACATGAATAATGTTAACTTATCTGAAGTCCTTTTTGTTTGAGCATAAGCTTGCCAAATAAACAGAATGTAGAAATCTTTCTTTTCTAGTAGCGTTAGCTACCCAATATGATTTCAAGTTTGAAAAGAGTTTGCTAGCATGTCAGGTGGAGTTTCACTGGCTAGCTAGCTTAACGTTAAACCACTATGATGCACAGCATGCGTTCATTTTCTGAATTCACATTTCTGTCCTTGGTAACGGCATTAGGTTTTTGTAAACGTTGTGGCAATAATACAATACAACGATGCGTTGACAGAAAATGTACTTTTAATACTTGAGTATTTTTAAAAGCAAGTACTTCAGTACTTTAACTTAAGTACAAAAATGACTGGACAACTTTCACTTGTATCAGAGTAACATTTGACCAGCGGGATCTGCAGTAATGAAGTTGGGTACTTCGTCCACCTCTGGCCAGCTGAGGTGGCTCGGGCATCTTTTTCGGATGCCTCCTGGACGCCTCCCTGGGGAGGTGTTCCAGGCATGTCCCCCCGGGAGGAGGCCCCGGGGAAGACCCAGGACACGCTGGAGGGACTATGTCTCTCGGCTGGCCTGGGAACGCCTCGGTGTTCTTCCCGAGGAGCTGGCCGAGGTGTCTGGGGAAAGGGAAGTTTGGGCTTCCATGCTTAGACTGCTGCCTCCGTGACCCGGTCCTGGATAAGCGGAAGAAGACGAGACGAGATGTTTTATCTATATAATAAGCAGCAAAGTTTGTTTTTGTTTGTTTGTCTTGAGCTAACGTCGCCATTTCTTGATGGATTTTCACCAAATTTGGCAAGTAGGTCTGGGGATGACCTGGAATTTTGCAGATATAAACAAAATTCATGTACAGGCCCCAGGGAGGTCCCTGAGGGGGCACAACCTCCCTCCCTCCCTCAATGCCTTTCACGTTACATTTATCAACACAAACTCTCGACAGATCTTCACTAAACTTGGCATGTAGGTACAGGAGATAGCCACAATTTGGCAGAACTCAGAAATTCCATATTTGAGCCCCAGGGGTGGTGGATGTTTGGATTTTTGTTTGTCTTGGGTTAACATCACCATTTCTCAACGGATCTTCACCAAATTTGGTAAGTAGGTCCGGGGATGACCTGGAATTTTGCAGATATAAACAAAATTCATGTACAGGCCCCAGGGAGGTCCCTAGGGGGCACAACCTCCCTCCACCCACCCCTTCCTCCCTCAATGCCTTTCACATTACATTTATCAACACAAACTCTTGACAGATCTTCACTAAACTTGGCATGTAGGTACAGGAGATGGCCACAGTTTGGCAGAACTCAGAAATTCCATATTTGGGCCCCAGAGGATCCTAAGTGGGCCCCTGGATGGCGGATGTTTGGATTTTTGTTTGTCTTGGGTTAACATCACCATTTCTAGACGGATCTTCACCAAATTTGGCAAGTAGGTCCGGGGATGACCTGGAATTTTGCAGATATAAACAAAATTCATGTACAGGCCCCAGGGAGGTCCCTAGGGTGCACCCCTTCCTCCCTCAATGCCTTTCACATTACATTTATCAACACAAACTCTTGACAGATCTTCACTAAACTTGGCATGTAGGTACAGGAGATGGCCACAGTTTGGCAGAACTCAGAAATTCCATATTTGGGCCCCAGAGGATCCTAAGTGGGCCCCTGGATGGCGGATGTTTGGATTTTTGTTTGTCTTGGGTTAACATCACCATTTCTAGACGGATCTTCACCAAATTTGGCAAGTAGGTCCGGGGATGACCTGGAATTTTGCAGATATAAACAAAATTCATGTACAGGCCCCAGGGAGGTCCCTAGGGTGCACCCCTTCCTCCCTCAATGCCTTTCACATTACATTTATCAACACAAACTCTTGACAGATCTTCACTAAACTTGGCATGTAGGTACAGGAGATGGCCACAGTTTGGCAGAACTCAGAAACTCCATATTTGGGACCCAGAGGGTCCCCGCTGGGCCCCTGGGTGGCGGATGTTTGTATTTTTGTTTGTCTTGGGTTAACATCACCATTTCTTGACAGATCGTCTCCAAATTTGACATGGAAGTCTGGGAGCAACTCAGAATTTTGCTAGTTTATTAATATACCCTGAACTTGCCTTATGTTCACACGTGAAGCTTCAGTGCACTATTCCCAATATTACGACGTGAGCATTTTTACAAGTGTTTTAGGGGGAAAGCCTGATCATACAGGGCTCCTCAGCACTACACACCTGTTCTACCATTCCACTACATTATGGATGGAAAGAAGAAGGATATTATTACAGTTTAGCACAGAGGATAAGCAAAATGCACAAGTGCATTTATCATGCAGTGCAGAAATGCATCAAAACGTCCAGGTCATGTGATAGTGTTTTGGAAGAATGGAAGGAAGGAAGGAAGGAAGGAAGATTCTGAAATGATACAATATGAAATGGTATAATAACAATAACACCACTTACCGAGTGCCTGGCTTGTGGAAACATCATGTCAGGTTTCTTGGTGTTTCTTTCTTCTCCAGATGAAACTGAAGCCAAATCCTTTGTTGTTGTTGTTGTTGTTGAAGCCTGGTGATGGTTATGGGGTTGAAATCTCACCGCTTTTTGCCTCCGATCTCTTTGGAGTGAAGCAGGAAAAGGCAGTGGTGTGGAAATGAAATCAGCGCCTGCACAATCTGCTAACTAAAGCCCAGCCACTGCTAGTCTGGACAACTAACTTCAGCTAAAACACAGGATCTGCTTTACTGATCCACAGGAGCAGGAGGAGGATCATCCAGAGCTGACAGCAGCACACAGTGCCCCAGGATGCCTTCAGACAAAGCAGCAATACAAATCCCGTTTAGATTGCTCTGATGGGTTTGTTTAAAGAGAGGGATAATCCAGCTGCCAGGTAAGTTATTATTATTATTAGACTATTATTATTGTTGTTGCTATACACAAACAGCCTGCGGATGCAAAATAAAACCCTGCAAAACTGCTCACACTACGATTCTTGAGGTTTAAAATCGCTTCCGGTCCTGATCGGTGCGTCTTTATCCGGTTCTGCTGTCAGTAAGTGTTGGGTACAGGACGGACGCGTTGCTCTCAGTCTCAAGGCCCATTTTTAGATGTCAAACGGATTAGGTTACAGTGTGCGGAAGTGCCGTGGCGTTTAACCCCGCCTACTCAACCGAAACCACGCCCTCTACGCACAACGCTGGCGCGAGACAGAGTGACGCAGCGACGTCATTAACATATTCAAATTAACTGTCGAATCAGGATGCAAAGTCTAGTTCATGAGAGGTTAATATAATATTAATTATTAATCAAACGACTGATGAAAGATATAAATTATATATATATATATATATTCTATTAGTCGTTTGATTATATATGTTAATAATAAAATATATATACACTACCGTTCAAAAGTTTGGGGTCACCCAGACAATTTTGTGTTTTTTTCCATGAAAAGTCACACTTTTATTTACCACCATAAGTTGTAAAATGAATAGAAAATATAGTCAAGACATTTTTCTGGCCATTTTGAGCATTTAATCGACCCCACAAATGTGATGCTCCAGAAACTCAATCTGCTCAAAGGAAGGTCAGTTTTATAGCTTCTCTAAAGAGCTCAACTGTTTTCAGCTGTGCTAACATGATTGTACAAGGGTTTTCTAATCATCCATTAGCCTTCTGAGGCAATGAGCAAACACATTGTACCATTAGAACACTGGAGTGAGAGTTGCTGGAAATGGGCCTCTATACACCTATGGAGATATTGCACCAAAAACCACACATTTGCAGCTAGAATAGTCATTTACCACATTAGCAATGTATAGAGTGGATTTCTGATTAGTTTAAAGTGATCTTCATTGAAAAGAACAGTGCTTTTCTTTCAAAAATAAGGACATTTCAAAGTGACCCCAAACTTTTGTATATACAACCCTGATTCCAAAAAAGTTGGGACAAAGAACAAATTGTAAATAAAAACGGAATGCAGTAATTTACAAATCTCAAAAACTGATATTGTATTCACAATAGAACATAGACAACATATCAAATGTCGAAAGTGAGACATTTTGAAATTTCATGACAGCAACACATCTCAAAAAAGTTGGGACAGGGGCAATAAGAGGCTGGAAAAGTTAAAGGTACAAAAAAGGAACAGCTGGAGGACCAAATTACAACTCATTAGGTCAATTGGCAATAGGTCATTAACATGAATGGGTATAAAAAGAGCATCTTGGAGTGGCAGCAGCTCTCAGAAGTAAAGATGGGAAGAGGATCACCAATCCCCCTAATTCTGCACCGACAAATAGTGGAGCAATATCAGAAAGGAGTTCAACAGTGTAAAATTGCAAAGAGTTTGAACATATCATCATCTACAGTGCATAATATCATCAAAAGATTCAGAGAATCTGGAAGAATCTCTGTGCGTAAGGGTTAAGGCCGGAAAACCATCCTGGGTGCTCGTGATCTTCGGGCCCTTAGACGGCACTGCATCACATACAGGCATGCTTCTGTATTGGAAATCACAAAATGGGCTCAGGAATATTTCCAGAGAACATTATCTGTGAACACAATTCACCGTGCCATCTGCCGTTGGCAGCTAAAACTCTATAGTTCAAAGAAGAAGCCGTATCAAAACATGATCCAGAAGCGCAGACGTCTTCTCTGGGCCAAGGCTCATTTAAAATGGACTGTGGCAAAGTGGAAAACTGTTCTGTGGTCAGACGAATCAAAATTTGAAGTTCTTTATGGAAATCAGGGACGCTGTGTCATTCGGACTAAAGAGGAGAAGGACGACCCAAGTTGTTATCAGCGCTCCGTTCAGAAGCCTGCATCTCTGATGGTATGGGGTTGCATTAGTGCGTGTGGCATGGGCAGCTTACACATCTGGAAAGACACCATCAATGCTGAAAGGTATATCCAGGTTCTAGAGCAACATATGCTCCCATCCAGACGACGTCTCTTTCAGGGAAGACCTTGCATTTTCCAACATGACAATGCCAAACCACATAGTGCATCAATTACAGCACCATGGCTGCGTAGAAGAAGGGTCCGGGTACTGAACTGGCCAGCCTGCAGTCCAGATCTTTCACCCATAGAAAACATTTGGCGCATCATAAAATGGAAGATACGACAAAAAAGACCTAAGACAGTTGAGCAACTAGAATCCTACATTAGACAAGAATGGGTTAACATTCCTATCCCTAAACTTGAGCAACTTGTCTCCTCAGTCTCCAGACGTTTACAGACTGTTGTAAAGAGAAAAGGGGATGTCTCACAGTGGTAAACATGGCCTTGTCCCAACTTTTTTGAGATGTGTTGTTGTCATGAAATTTAAAATCACCTAATTTTTCTCTTTAAATGATACATTTTCTCAGTTTAAACATTTGATATGTCATCTATGTTCTATTCTGAATAAAACATGGAATTTTGAAACTTCCACATCATTGCATTCTGTTTTTATTTACAATTTGTACTTTGTCCCAACTTTTTTGGAATTGGGTGTGTGTGTTATATATATATATATATATATATATATATATATATATATATATATATATATATATATCAGTGGTGCTTGAAAGTTTGTGAACCCTTTAGAATTCTCTATATTTCTTCATAAATATGACCTAAAACATCATCAGATTTTCACACAAGTCCTAAAAGTAGATAAAGAGAACCCAGGTAAACAAATGAGACAAAAATATTATACTTGGCCATTTATTTATTGAGGAAAATAATCCAATATTACATATCTGTGACTGGCAAAAGTATGTGAACCTCTAGGATTAGCAGTTAATTTGAAGGTGAAATTAGAGTCAGATGTTTTCAATCAATGGGATGACAATCAGGTGTGAGTGGGCACCCTGTTTTATTTAAAGAACAGGGATCTATCAAAGTCTGATCTTCACAACACATGTTTGTGGAAGTGTATCATGGCACGAACAAAGGAGATTTCTGAGGACCTCAGAAAAAGCGTTGTTGATGCTCATCAGGCTGGAAAAGGTTACAAAACCATCTCTAAAGAGTTTGGACTCCACCAATCCACAGTCAGACAGATTGTGTACAAATGGAGGAAATTTAAGACCATTGTTACCCTCCCCAGGAGTGGTCGACCAACAAAGATCACTCCAAGAGCAAGGTGTGTAATAGTCGGCGAGGTCACAAAGGACCCCAGGGTAACTTCTAAGCAACTGAAGGCCTCTCTCACATTGGCTAATGTTCACGTTCATGAGTCCACCATCAGGAGAACACTGAACAACAATGGTTTGCATGGCAGGGCTGCAAGGAGAAAGCCACTGCTCTCCAAAAAGAACATTGCTGCTCATCTGCAGTTTGCTAAAGATCATGTGGACAAGCCAGAAGGCTATTGGAAAAATGTTTTGTGGATGGATAAGACCAAAATAGAACTTTTTTGTTTAAATGAGAAGCGTTATGGTTGGAGAAAGGAAAACACTGCATTCCAGCATAATAACCTTATCCCATCTGTGAAACATGGTGGTGGTAGTATCATGGTTTGGGCCTGTTTTGCTGCATCTGGGCCAGGACAGCTTGCCATCATTGATGGAACAATGAATTCTGAATTATACCAGCAAATTCTAAAGGAAAATGTCAGGACATCTGTCCATGAACTGAATCTCAAGAGAAGGCGGGTCATGCAGCAAGACAACGACCCTAAGCACACAAGTCGTTCTACCAAAGAATGGTTAAAGAAGAATAAAGTTAATGTTTTGGAATGGCCAAGTCAAAGTCCTGACCTTAATCCAATGGAAATGTTGTGGAAGGACCTGAAGTGAGCAGTTCATGTGAGGAAACCCACCAACATCCCAGAGTTGAAGCTGTTCTGTACGGAGGAATGGGCTAAAATTCCTCCAAGCCGGTGTGCAGGACTGATCAACAGTTACCGGAAACGTTTAGTTGCAGTTATTGCTGCACAAGGGGGTCACACCAGATACTGAAAGCCAAGGTTCACATACTTTTGCCACTCACAGATATGTAATATTGGATCATTTCCCTCAATAAATAAATGACCAAGTATCATATTTTTGTCTCATTTGTTTAACTGGGTTCTCTTTATCTACTTTTAGGACTTGTGTGAAAATCTGATAATGTTTTAGGTCATATTTATGCAGAAATATAGAAAATTCGAAAGGGTTCACAAACTTTCAAGCACCACTATATATATATATATATATATACACACACACACACACTTTTTTTCATTTATTTATTTAAAAAGACATTGCACATTAATCAACAGAACTGTAAATGTGCCAGTGTTAGCCAACAGGCTAATTTTCAACTGCAGTCCTTAGGCATGATGTTTGTAAACCCATGTGACCAACTATTGTAAAAATCAGGTTGTAAAAAAAAAACCAAAAGACAAACAATAACAGAACAGAAAAGTGTTTACACATCAGACAAACCATCAAGACACATCACTACAAACTGAATCAGTTTTACAAATACAGTCACTAAAACAGTAGACAACAAAATAGACAGAACAGGAGATAACATCACACTTCATACCACAAACTATTTTATTTATATATTTGTGTGTGTGTATATATATATATATATATATATATATATATATATATATATATATATATATATATATATATATATATATATATATATAAAGATAGCCTTTTATTATCCCACAAGGGGAAATTTACATTGTTACAGCAGCAAAATATATAAAGAGAAAAAGACAAGGCAGTGAAGGAGTAGTGCAAAGGTACTAAGTATACAAAAAAGGATAAACTACAAATTTAGAGATAAAAAAAATTAACAAGTTTGCATAAATTAACAGGTTTGCAGATATACAGTTAACATAAGTATATTGCACAGGTATTATTACCAGTATTACCCAGGCAGTATTGCACAGGTAAGTCGGTATATTGTACAAGAGCCATTTTAACCATGTGTAGCTAGCAGTTCACTGTAATATAATCAGTTGAAGAAAAAATGTAAGCAGGGAAGAATTTAACTGAACACTGCTTTCTGAGAAATAAAACTCTGTGAAGACTGGCTGGTTGTGAAACAGAAGGGGATGTGAAAACCCTCTCAACTTTCCTTTGAACAGGTTTTTTGTAGTATTGGATAATCTCGTGCTGCCCCCTTCTGGTCAAACAGGTCCATTTCAGCAGGCTGGAGGTTTGTGGTAAGATTTTGAGTTTCGTGTTTATTACAAACTTGCAGCTGCATTTTGAAATGTAAACCATGGAAGCCCAATTCACCCACTTGAAAAACAGTTGTCACATAATATGTTATAATAATGAGAATATTCTTTCAAAATATTATGAGAACTTAATTATATCAAGTCATTATCTCATTACAAGATATTAAGGTATTATGAGAATTTGTAATTGAGATATTAAGTCATAATTGTGAGATACTAAGTCATTATTATGAGATCAAAAGTCCTATTTATCTCATTATTATAAGATATTAAACAATATTGAGAACTTTTGATTATGAGATCATCATGATCCCCATATTTGACTTGGCATAGGTTTTTACACCAGATGCCCTTCTTGACCCATCAGCTACTGGGCTCAAACTCAGAATCTTCTTGGTGGGAGCCAACAGTGCTAACCACGACACCATCATGCCGCCTTCAAGCGCCATGTTTTAGTCAAACGATTGCTTTCGCACTAGGTGTTTTTTTGGAGACAGAGCTCCAATTTGATGTGTACATTGTAACCATTACAATTTGGATGTCTACAGCCCAACTATGTCGTTACGCTTACCCACAAATTTAGCTATTAAAAAAAAGAAAGCCAACTTGCTGGTTCAACCCACTTTTACTCGGTTAAAACAACCCATGCAGAGTTCAGTCCATACTGGACCAAATTTGGTCATTTGTAATCCAGAAAATTTTGGTCTATAAACCAACCCAGTGTTGGATGATATACTGGATTCAAGTGCATTTGAGGAGTTAAAAAAGTAGTCTCTTCCAATATTCATATGATTATTTAGAACCAGTCTCCATGCATACAAAATATGTAAGGTAAGAAATGTTATGTATCGAATGTACAAATTATTGTATTGGCTATACCCAATGCTTGTGTAATGGCTCTGACCAATTTTCCCCTCTTTTCTTAGCTTCAAAACAGCTCGAGTTTCTCCCATAGGCAGCTCTCTGGTCTTGATGCTGGTTTATCTTGATTAAAAAAATAATAATAAATAATTCAAATGCAGTCTTCACTGGCAAAAGATCTCACAGGGCACACTTGAGCAACAAGAACCACCAATCAGTCATGCGTTCCTGTATACAGGAAACTGTAAAATATATTATTTTCAAACATTTTCTAGTCAGGCGGCACGGTGGTGTAGTGGTTAGCGCTGTCGCCTCACAGCAAGAAGGTCCTGGGTTCGAGCCCCGGGGCCGGCGAGGGCCTTTCTGTGCGGAGTTTGCATGTTCTCCCCGTGTCCGCGTGGGTTTCCTCCGGGTGCTCCGGTTTCCCCCACAGTCCAAAGACATGCAGGTTAGGTTAACTGGTGACTCTAAATTGACCGTAGGTGTGAATGTGAGTGTGAATGGTTGTCTGTGTCTATGTGTCAGCCCTGTGATGACCTGGCGACTTGTCCAGGGTGTACCCCACCTTTCACCCGTAGTCAGCTGGGATAGGCTCCAGCTTGCCTGCGACCCTGTAGAAGGATAAAGCGGCTAGAGATAATGTGATGTGATGTGATGTGATGTGATTTTCTAGTCATTTATTTAAAATGAAGCACATTTCAAACCTTGGAAAGACCGATATGGCTGGCAGTACCTCACAAAATTATTTACCCCTGTTGAACATTTCAGTTCCATCATGTTGCAACCTGGAAGTGGAAATCAATCAAAAAGTAAAACTTCCATGAACACATCTTATTTTATTGTGAGGAAGATAAAAACAAAAAGCAGACATGCTCAGTGCTTGGTAAAACCATATTTGTCTGCAATTCCAGCTACAGGTCTTCTGGGATACTGTACGGCTCCATCAGATTTACACATCTAGATCCTGATCTTTTTGGCGATATTCCTCTTGGCAAAATTGCTCAAGTGCTGTCAAATGAGATGGAGACTTAGTGAAGAGCAATTGAAACAGATTCTCAATTGGATTGAGAGTTGTGGGCTTTGACTGGGTCATATTAACAGATTCGAGTTCTTGGATTTGACCATGTGGCTTTGACAGTGTGTTTGGGTTGTTGTCCTCTTGAAAGGTGAACCTCTGCCCTCGACTAACCTCTATGGTGGCATGGTGGTGTAGTAGTGGTTAGCACGGTCGCCTTACAGCAAGAAGGTTTCAGGTTCGAACCCAGCGCCCGGCGAGGGCCTTTCTGTGTGGAGTTTGCATGTTCTCCCCATGTCTGCGTGGGTTTCCCCCACAGTCCAAAGACATGCAGTTAGGTTGACGTGGGGTGGCCTTGGGCTGAGGTGCCCTTGAGCAAGGTACCGAACCCCTGATTGCTCCCCGGGCACTGTGTGGGGCTGCCCACTGCTCTGGGTGTGTGCACGCGTGCATGTGTTCACTGCTTCAGATGGGTTAAATGCAGAGGATGAATTTCACTGTGCTTGAAGTGTGCATGTGACAAATAAAGGCTTCTTTTCTTTTTTTTTACTGCAGACCTGAACAGGTCTTCTAGGATTGGCCTGTGTTTAGCTCCATCCATCTTGACCTTAACCTTGACCAGATTCCCCAGTCCCCAGATTCCCCTGCTGATACAACCCCGATTCCAAAAAAGTTGGGACAAAGTACAGATTGTAAATAAAAACGGAATGCAATAATTTACAAATCTCAAAAACTGATATTGTATTCACAATAGAACATAGACAACATATCGAATGTCGAAAGTGAGACATTTTGAAATTTCATGCCAAATATTGGTTCATTTGAAATTTCATGACAGCAACACATCTCAAAAAAGTTGGGACAGGGGCAATAAGAGGCTGGAAAAGTTAAAGGTACAAAAAAGGAACAGCTGGAGGACCAAATTGCAACTCATTAGGTCAATTGGCAATAGGTCATTAACATGACTGGGTATAAAAAGAGCATCTTGGAGTGGCAGCGGCTCTCAGAAGTAAAGATGGGAAGAGGATCACCAATCCCCCTAATTCTGCGCCGACAAATAGTGGAGCAATATCAGAAAGGAGTTCGACAGTGTAAAATTGCAAAGAGTTTGAACATATCATCATCTACAGTGCATAATATCATCAAAAGATTCAGAGAATCTGGAAGAATCTCTGTGCGTAAGGGTCAAGGCCGGAAAACCATACTGGGTGCCCGTGATCTTCGGGCCCTTAGACGGCACTGCATCACATACAGACATGCTTCTGTATTGGAAATCACAAAATGGGCTCAGGAATATTTCCAGAGAACATTATCTGTGAACACAATTCACCGTGCCATCCGCCGTTGCCAGCTAAAACTCTATAGTTCAAAGAAGAAGCCGTATCTAAACACGATCCAGAAGCGCAGACGTCTTCTCTGGGCCAAGGCTCATTTAAAATGGACTGTGGCAAAGTGGAAAACTGTTCTGTGGTCAGACGAATCAAAATTTGAAGTTCTTTATGGAAATCAGGGACGCCGTGTCATTCGGACTAAAGAGGAGAAGGACGACCCAAGTTGTTATCAGCGCTCAGTTCAGAAGCCTGCATCTCTGATGGTATGGGGTTGCATTAGTGCGTGTGGCATGGGCAGCTTACACATCTGGAAAGACACCATCAATGCTGAAAGGTATATCCAGGTTCTAGAGCAACATATGCTCCCATCCAGACGACGTCTCTTTCAGGGAAGACCTTGCATTTTCCAACATGACAATGCCAAACCACATACTGCATCAATTACAGCACTGTGGCTGCGTAGAAGAAGGGTCCGGGTACTGAACTGGCAAGCCTGCAGTCCAGATCTTTCACCCATAGAAAACATTTGGCGCATCATAAAATGGAAGATACGACAAAAAAGACCTAAGACAGTTGAGCAACTAGAATCCTACATTAGACAAGAATGGGTTAACATTCCTATCCCTAAACTTGAGCAACTTGTCTCCTCAGTCCCCAGACGTTTACAGACTGTTGTAAAGAGAAAAGGGGATGTCTCACAGTCGTAAACATGGCCTTGTCCCAACTTTTTTGAGATGTGTTGTTGTCATGAAATTTAAAATCACCTAATTTTTCTCTTTAAATGATACATTTTCTCACTTTAAACATTTGATATGTCATCTATGTTCTATTCTGAATAAAATATGGGATTTTGAAACTTCTACATCATTGCATTCCGTTTTTATTTACAATTTGTACTTTGTCCCAACTTTTTTAGAATCGGGGTTGTATAACGCATCGCTTTAACATGATGCTTCCACCACCATGCTTCACTGTGGATGTATGTATGTATTCACAACAACTGCTTCACAAGCACATGGCTCAACACAGGAGAGCCAGTTCCTCAGGCTAGGACTCTGCAGTCTATCTTCATCTCAATCACAAAGGGCTGCAATGTACGCATTTTAGCCAGAGAAGACCAGTTGTTTAAAAAAGGAATAAAAGAAACCATCTTTGTCAACCTGGAATGAGCATCACTGAACAGAGGAGGTGGTCTGAGACACCACTTATGAGCCACCTACAATGCAGTCCTTGGCACACTTCCCAGAAAACTGAATACACATCCACACCAAGACTCAACTGACTTCAATGACTCACATGACGGCAGAGAGAATGAACAACCCACAGGTCACCCTAACAACACTCTAGGTGCAAACATCGTTCACATCCGGCCTCCAGGGACCCCAACAACCTACAGGATGACCGAGAGGATCAACGACACACATGACCTCAACGACACTCCTTAGGGTTGCTTTTGGTCCACTCGAGCAGTGTTTCTCAACGACTGGGCTGCGAATTTTTTTTCCAAGTTTGAAGCCAAATACTAAATAGTTCAGGATGTCATAGTGTCCCAAATCCCGTACCTGGTTTGACTTATACTTTTCAAGTGGAATAAACACATTTGTGGGTAAATTAAGAACAAGCCTTTATTTTTATCACATTCCTCCTTTGCATTTAACCCCCGCGCACGCGCGCACACAGTGGGCAGAATAAATACATATGTTTGTGGGTAAATTATATGGCCCTGTGACGCCTGCTGGAAGAGAAGAGCAGGGAGGATTGAGAATCAAGCGGCTGTGGTTTGTTTTCACCCGATACTAAAACCTGTTGCGTCCTAGCAACCATCACAAAGACTCGTACAAAGCCCAGAAATTCCTCCTTACCTGGGCAAAAACAATACAGGATTTATCAAGTCAAGTCAAGTTTATTTGTATAGCGCTTTTAACAATAAACATTGTCGCAAAGCAGCTTTACAGAATTTGAACGACTTAAAACATGAGCTAATTTTATCCCTAATCTATCCCCAATGAGCAAGCCTGTGGCGACAGTGGCAAGGAAAAACTCCCTCAGACGACATGAGGAAGAAACCTCGAGAGGAACCAGACTCAAAAGGGAACCCATCCTCATTTGGGCAACAACAGACAGCCTGACTATAATATTAACAGTTTTAACATGAAGACAGTTTCGTTGATGTTATAAACTCTTCATTGATGGAAACTTGAGTGCAAAACTGTTCATGACAACTGCAGTCCTAAAGTTAGCAAGTCAACTGTAGTCCTCAGCCATAAAAGCATTACTGTAAGAGTCCAGAGCATCCTCCAGGTATAACCCTCAACTGTCCTCATGGGGCCATCCTCCACAGGAGCAATGCGATAAAACTCCGACCAGACACAGGGCACCAGGATGGATCAAGCAAGCTGGTTCCGGAGTTGTTTGCGCCGAGTCCTTTTTTCCCGCGAGTGCTGGCGTTAATTACTAATCCTTTTTTAACTTTTTTTCTACAAATAATTTTCCAGTATCCTCTTCATTTTTATTGTACTGTCGCTTTCCTTTTTGTACTTTTCACTTTCGCTTTCCTTGTTCCGTTTTTTTTCTTTCTCTCTCTTTTTTCGGAAGAATGCCGAGACAGGAAGCTTTCTTTTTCTCTCCTCCTGTGTAAAGACCACAAGCGGAGGCCATCCACATCGGATCTGCTTTAATATAAACAGATCTTCGATTAAAGTACGTGAATCTTTTCATCATGGCACACCTTCAGCCTGTTCAGTGTGCTGAGTGCAGGATGTTTAGTCATTCTTCCTCCGTCACTAGTGATAGCTTTATTAGCTTTATTTGTGATAAGTGTAGATTAGTTAGCTCTCTGACGGAGAAGATTGCAGTGCTAGAAGCGCGTGTCCAGGCTTTAGAGAAGGTTAGTGAGCGTGAGAACAGTGTAGCTTCTGTAGGGGAAAGTCTGGATGCCCTAGGTGGAGTTAGTAATCCCCCAACTCCGGCATTAGAGCCCTTACAGCGGGGCGAATGGGTGACGGCTCGGCGGCATAAGCGTAGAGCCAAAGCTACCGCTGAGGCTCGCCCACAGGAGCACCACTCCTCTCCGCGTCACGTGCCGAACAGGTTTGCTCTCCTTAGTGATGCACCCGCTGAGAAACCTGAAAGAGCTCTGGTTATAGGGGACTCTATCATACGGCATTTGAAATTAGCTCAGCCTTTAGGGGCACCAGCAGCTTTAGTCAGGTGTATACCGGGAGCCAGGGCGCCGGACATAGCAGGTAATCTTAGGGTCCTAGGCAAGCACAGGTTCTCAAAGATAGTTATCCATGCAGGAGCTAATGATATACGCCTTCGTCAGTCTGAGGTTACTAAGAGTAACTTTGTAGAGGTGTTTAAATTAGCGAAGGCGATGTCCGATGCTGTAGTATGCTCTGGCCCCATCCCAATGTGGTGTGGCGATGTAGCTTACAGCAGGTTATGGTCGCTGAACTGCTGGTTGTCCAGGTGGTGCTCTGAAAACAGTGTGGGCTTTATAGATAATTGGGCTAATTTTGAGGGCACTGCTGGCCTGTTAGGGCAAAACAGTATCCATCCCACTCGGGAAGGTGCTGCTCTCATTTCCTGCAGCATAGGTCATAGTCTCAGAACAGGCCTAGTTAATTTCTGACAATCCAGAGCCAAGGCCAGGGAGCAGACAAACAGGCTAAACCGACTGTCTGCTAGCTGCACAGAGTCGTCACCCAGGGCCCACTACATCGAGACTGTGTCTGTTCCCCAAGCTCAACAAAAAGGTAGAAATTTTCAGAGAGTTTGTTCCAGTAACCTAATCAATATAAAACTAGATCATACTGACTGTACAGCTGCTGCCAGCACCTTTGATCTAAAGGTGGGGCTATTAAATATTAGATCTCTTACATCTAAAGCGCTAATGGTTAATGAACTCATTACTGATCAGGAGTTTAATGTACTTTGTTTAACTGAAACATGGATTAAGCCAAATGAATATATAACATTAAATGAAGCGAGTCCTCCTGGATACAGTTATATACACCAGCCTCGTCTAACTGGCAGAGGAGGCGGCGTTGCGGTTATTTATAACGATTATCTAGGTGTCACACAAAAACCTGGTTATAAATGTAATACATTTGAAGTTCTTCATACTCATATAATGTATGTAGCCTCGAAAAATAAGTCTACCCAGTTAATTCCATTGCTTATTATTTACAGGCCCCCGGGGCCATATTCTGAGTTTCTTTCTGAATTTGCAGATTTTATCTCAGATCTGGTTATTTCCTTAGACAAAGCTTTAGTTGTCGGAGATTTTAATATTCACTTCGATAACCCAGAAGACCCTTTAAAAACAGCGTTTGTGTCCATCTTAGGTTCAGTCGGGATTAAGCAGAATGTCATAGGACCGACCCATAATGGTGGTCACACCCTTGATCTAATACTAACATTCAGGTTAAATGTAGACAATATAGTCATACTTCCACAGTCTGAAGTTATCTCAGATCATAATCTCATCTCATTCAAACTACGTCTGAGTAATAATATATGCACCACACCACGCTACTGTATTACACGTACTTTCACGTCAACTACTGCACAGAGCTTTATAAATGATCTCCCAGAGTTATCAACTTTGATTGGGTCACTGTCAGCCCCTGCAGAACTTGATCAGGCAACTGAATGCTTAGAGTCAACATTCCGCCATACCTTAGATAATGTAGCTCCTCTAAAAAAGAAAATGGTCAGAGACAAAAAAATTAGGATTTATCTTGTGTCCTGATCCCCAGATCTTTAACCCAGCCACATATAAAAAGTTGTACGCCTCCATTGCTCTTCCAGGTTTCATCTGCATTTCTGTGTAGAGCGATGTCTGCAGCACCAGGTAGTTTGAGATGTCAGGGAACTCAACAGATGGATAATTTTCCAACTCATAATGAATTAATGAATAACTTTATTTAAACACGATAAGTTGATCAGCGGGCGGCACGGTGGTGTAGTGGTTAGCGCTGTCGCCTCACAGCAAGAAGGTCCTGGGTTCGAGCCCCAGGGCTGGCGAGGGCCTTTCTGTGTGGAGTTTGCATGTTCTCCCCGTGTCCGCGTGGGTTTCCTCCGGGTGCTCCGGTTTCCCCCACAGTCCAAAGACATGCAGGTTAGGCTAACTGGTGACTCTAAATTGTCCGTAGGTGTGAATGTGAATGGTTGTCTGTGTCTATGTGTCAGCCCTGTGATGACCTGGCGACTTGTCCAGGGTGTACCCCGCCTTTCGCCCATAGTCAGCTGGGATAGGCTCCAGCTTGCCTGCGACCCTGTAGAAGGATAAAGCGGCTAGAGATAATGAGATGAGATGAAGTTGATCAGCAGAGCTGGTGGGGTCGTGCATATACAGATACAAATAATTACAAATACAAAAGACTAAAAATAAACATCTTTTTAAAAACAATTTAAAATCTGTTAATTATCTTCACCTTAAGGTAATTAATAGTATGCATAACTATGGTCTTTGTATTTAGTTACGGCTACAATAAGATCAAAATTTATTCTACTAATGTCAAATTTAGCTAGCAAATTTTTCTTTCAGAGGAAAAATCCTTCTTTGTTAGCGTGTAAGGATCTAATCCCACTGAGTGGTTTCTATTATCCACTTGTTTTGAGTGAACTTCTTGGTTTTAATAACTTGCTTGTTTGCCGTACACAAACATGGCAATAAGTTCTTGTGTTAATGGACCAGACTCCACTTTTGGATCATTAATCCCTTTTGGCTGAGAATGCCCTGCATGCATGGGTTTGGCTTCTGGCACATCCGTACAGTTTTAAATACAATCCCTACAATTAAAAACAGTTTGGTTTTATTGCATTTATTTAATTCCTGGGCTCCCATCTGTAACAGGGAGTGATGTTGCATCCCATTAATACACTTTACAATAGATTATTAGATTCTAATAGAATAGATGAGCCAAAATAATTGGGGATCTTTTTTAATGACTCGTTACAAGTATGAATAGGTGGGGCTTAAAGCAGAAAAGGTCGAGAACTCCTGTCCTAGAAGATAAACACCTGGAAGTCTCCACTAGTCAGACAGAACTGAAGAAGCCTTTCGGATGAGAAGTGAAACATCTTCAAGAATTCCAAGCAAGTCCAGTTGCCTTCTTTAGCACCTACTGAATCACTGTGGATGATTTTCTCATGATTATGAGAAGTATCGAGTTTCGGGCTAAGGTTTAAAACAAATGAGTCAAACAACCACCACACACACACACCTGCAATGCTATACCGTGAAATTAAAGAAAACAGTCAAGACAGGCAGCAAGTATAGGAACAAATTTATTTAAATTTAAAACAGATACTTTTTTTATATTTTTAATAGATTTTTTTTTTTAGAAGGCGGTTATGAAAATCTTTTCAATGTTTGAATGAGGTTCAGGCAACAGTGGTTGAAATGAATCAATACAAATAAGACCAAAAAAAAAAAAATTATATTTATATATATATATATATATATATATATATATATATATATATATATATATTTATATATATATATATATATATATATATTTATATATATATATATATATATATATATATATATTTATATATATATATATATATATATATATATATGGCGAGAATGTCATAAATCAATATCCAATATGATCCCTCACCTCGAGGGCTTTAATATTAATATATTTTCTTAGCCCATAAACTCCAACCCCAACACAGAGTACATGCATTTTAATTAAAAATTTCAATTTATTTATTTAAAAAAAACAAAACACAAAAACAACAACAACAACAACAAAAAAAGCAGTTTCTCTTAAATACAGAATAAAAAGTCACTGTGTTTATCTCGTATTTAGTGTTTCTGTTGGGTTTTAAAAAGGGGACCATGTCTCATCTTTTGGTCCTTGTGGGATCTGGATGACAGTTGGCACTTCTAGAAAGTCAGTCTCCATGGAGGGGGTTGGCACATGATAATATACAACATTTACATCTGGTATAATGAAGGGGAGGGGAAAGGGGGGGAAGAGCGAGAGAGAGAGAGAGAGAGAAACTGATATTTTTACATGCCACGTTGCATCATCCTAACGGAGACGGGAAAATCGTCTTGGGTTCAATAGCGTCCAGAAAAAAAAAAAAAAAAAAGTTGGGAAAAATATACATAACCTTCCAAACAGGATTTTTAAAGTACTAGTCGTCTGCAGTAGTAGTGCCACTCCAAAATATTACTGACTCATTCACACACACACACACCGCATCACTTCCTTTCCCAGCGACGCTTGTGCTAACGCGTTTCTCTTTGTATATCTGGGTGTAAACTGTGATTCATGCTAAAACACAGCTCACACTCTCCAGAAATGCTGAATAACTGAAAGGTAACTATGACGACAATGGTCAATACTGCATTATAACTATTTGGGATTGTAGAACAGGAATAAAAAAAATAAAAAAAAAATTACCAGAAAAGTTGTGTCTTAATCAGTAATCTGCTTCACAATACACTGCACCGTGTCGAGGTGCTTCTTGCGTCGCTCCTGATACTGAAAATGCCCAAAATATCTCATTCTCACAGAGGTAGACATTTTCCTAAGAATGCTGGGCAGGTAAATACTTTTCCACTGCTGCACTGTACAATGATGGCAAACTGAGCCCGTTCCATTAATTCGTTAAAAGCTCTAAGTAGTAACTAACTAAAGGGCTTTGGAAGCTTTACTCGTCTTTGTGGCATGAGAACAACAAATAAAAAGGATCAAGAACAAAAAAAAAAAAAGAAGAAGAAAGCGCATATGAAATAATCAGACCATTACACGTCTTACGAGTCCTTATACGACAAGCATTTACATCCATTACAATCAAACTTCTTTTTTCAACAAATACATATTCATAGTGTTGTCATCCTGAGACTTCCATCCATATTGCAATTAATGGATTGACGTTATTTAGTTCTCTTAATCCATAAATCAAAACTAAAAAAAAAAAAAAAATCACGGATATACAATAGCTATATGAAGACAGAAAGGACAGGACCGATGGAGATTCTTAATTCGTACATTTTTGGGAGATGTTATGCAGTCCGTTTGGTTTAAAAAAACCCCCCAACAGTTAGCTGTGGAGAGACCAAGCAAATACTCCTGTGCAAAATTGTAGAGCGTTCTAATTTTTATTATTCTATCCACATTCACTGGATATGAGCAATCGCGCGCTCTGATTGGCTACTCTACTACTAGGATATCAGCTCCTATACCGTGAGGAGAGGAAAACAAAATGGCGGAGCGTGTTGCTGAACCAGCTGACGACGAAATAAAAACAAAACTGCAACAATATATGGGATAAAAGTATTTCCTGGCAAGAATAAAAAAAAATAAATAAATAATTTTTCAAGAAGCATCATCGCATTTTTCACAAATTGCTCCTGCCATGTGTGTTGGCTTGTTTATTTTCTAAGCAGAAATGATTTTGTAGGATGTTTTTATTGATCGAATTTGCAAAAAATAAAAATGCTTCGTTTTTCAAAATCCAGTCAATGTGGACAGAATAAAACAGTTATTCCACTCAATCTGGTCGTACATGGTTTATAGGCGATCGGAGCATGCACGACTCTATTGCGTGCAATAATTGTTAAATATTCAAAATACATACTTGCACGCTGAAGATTTGAGTTGTCATACAGTTAAAAAAAATATAGGCAGATTCTACCGTAACTGGATCCATTAACCACTTGCCCACAAAATAAGAAATTTTTCTTGTCCTTTTTTCAGTGAGGTAATATTTTCAAGACTGAAAATATGGTATTTGGTCTTCTAAAACAGCACGTCTTTTAAAAATACACTGAGTATATCAATAAAAGATTTTTAAAGAATAAAGTTCTATTTCTTTGACATATCTGACAGACATAACTCCCGTTTTAAAAATCCCTTTCATTATCCCTGTTGCTATCATCACTGAATTTCTGCCAGATGACCTGACGATAGACTCGGCCGTTATGGATCTTTGGTAGTTAGCGTGTGGAAGCAGGCTTTATCATTTTTGGGTGTCAACAGATAGAGTTGAAATAGATTAACAGTGAAAAAACTATTTCGTTCACGAGAGAAGCCCACAGTTATTTTTAAAAAATGCTATCGTCAGTCTGTCAGTCTAATGCACCTGACGATAGCAAAATTCAAGCCCTCGCCACGCACATGTTGACTGACGCAAAGAGGAAATTCTACTGCGCATGATTTTTGTAACAGCAGACATTTACTTCCGGGCAAGACTTGGAGTTCTGACAGCTAGATTTCATCAAATAAATCAAGGTAAGATTTTCAGTCAGCTATCCTGACGATAGAAATTTTTGACAATAGAAACGTTGAGAATATATTTGTGCATTCATATTTAAATTTTTCTGGAGGAAAACTATCGTAAGTTGAGATAAATCAGAGCCGCTTGCGACCCTTTCAGCCGACAGGCCATTTCAATGTGTTATTTCCCCGCGAAAGTGACACAGTCGTGTCTATCGTCACGGTTCTGACAATTATTGTTGATATTTCAATTTTGAAAATAAATTTTCTCTTTTTTATTTCAATATTTTATTTTATTATTTGGTTCTAGTGATGGGGTATTTAATATGATTACTAAATTTGTCAGATTAATAATGTAAGAAACAGTTTTGTTGCTATGGTCATCTAGAGTGTCTGTCAGAATATGATGGTAGACGTTAGTTTGTCTGTCAGATTTTGATGATAGAAACCGATGTGTTTCTATTGTCATTTAGCATGTCTGTCATGTCAGGCTTTTATTAATTAGTTACCAGGACTACTGTCCTAAAATTTACTGTGAATGTCCAAGACCCCAAATGCTACTAGAAAAACTTAATAGAATGATCAAAATAATCAATTCAGCAATTTAAGGAGATGGGACTTAACTGGCCTCTGTTATCGTAGAATCTGCCTATAATCAGATTTTGGTTTTGCCTCATGAAGATTTAGCCAGCTCCAGATTATTATAAATGATGAACGAATAAACACTTGGCTTTTTTTTTTTTAAAGATTATACACGGACACTCCGATTTATGAAAGCATGTGCAAACCCCGACAACAGCCACACACACACACAAAGTTTGCTTTAATGCAGAAGTACCAACATTATTAACAAGAAAATCCACACCTGGATTATACCCGCTCTTAACTATACATACAAGTACGCAAACTTCTCATCCAGGTGTCAAACTTACTCAACGGTCCGTTTTGGGTCTTACCTTTCTGGATTTTCTCGATTAATAAATACTTTTGAACGTAAAAAGAACTTTGATTTGAAGCCGCTCATGACGACAATCAGGCTGACAATGGCAGAAAGTGTGTAAAACAAACCGCTAGTGTTTAACGTTACTGTGCAAACGTGACCATTTACTTGGAAACCAAAAATAGTGACTGAGATTTTGGCTAACATGCCACGCCATCGAGCAGAGCTTGCGTTTTAATTCTTTACACATGTGAACAATGTATAAACTGGTGTTTAGCTGAAGAAGCAAAAAAAGCATAGTTAAGTGTATTTAGGTATGACGCTGAAACGAGGGGTGAAAAAGTGCTATGACAGATCGACAAATACAGTAGATAAATCAGGGCATTTTGGGCGGTGTTAAAGAAATAAAGGAAACACAGGATGCTGTCGAGGCATCAATTTAGATTCGTTTAGCACCAGCAGTGATTTCGAGCACAAAATTCGGAATCTTCTAGAAAAGTATGACGTTATTACTGCAAGGTAACAACGTTCTTTACCTGCTCACTCCTCTGATAACGACGGAGCTTGTGAAAAGAGTTTCATTTACATTTAACTGAACAAAACACATTCAATTCTATATTTTTATACTGTTTATATCTTTATTTATTTTTTTACTCCTCTTACTGCCTTTAATTGGTGTTACATTTGTGCGATATAATTTGGGCATGTGTGGTGGTGGTGAGGTTCTGAGTCTGAGGTGGGGTTTACATTAGACCGTATCAGCGGATCATCAGATTAACATTTTTAAAACGATTAGCGTGCACACAGCAACACCAATACATGGATACGCTCGGCTCCGCAGGCATCCTGCACTCCAAATCACTCCGCCCTGAACAGCGAGTGCCCTCTGGAGGGTGCGCACTCCGGCCCTGCGCAGCTCACACAGCACGCGAGTGAAGCGCACGAGCAGTGATTCGGGACTGAGCCGCTGTGTGTGTGATCCCAGCGCAGATCACTTACCACTTGCAAGTGGAAGGATGGCAAGCCTAAAGACAATCATAACTACACAATGGGCAGTATTTGCATCAGTATTTGCAGTATTTTCATACTTTTATACTCTTTAATGAAAGGTGATACAAGGCGGAAGTCCGCGCCGTTTTTCAGCAGTCGCGTCACATGACCAACGCCAGCGAATCAGGAAGGTGGATGTCACAGTGACGTTGTCCAATGACGACGCCAGCTAGAGCTCAGCACAGCGTATCCGCGTATTCTCAATGTTTACACAGCACCGGACCAGACACGATCTGGATTGAATACGTAGACCCTGGCGGATTCCCGTTTCCCGGCGTTTTAATGTAAACGGACAGTGCATCCGTGAAGAAAACGAGACAGATACGGTCTAATGTAAACTTGGCCTGAGCCGAACTCGTCACAGCACACGCCGCCAAAAAAAAAAAAAAGCCAACCAACCAACTCTTTAGAGGTCATTTCCTTTTGCTACTTTGACATGGCAATTTTGTAAACCATCTGTATCTCCATGCACACAAATTATATTGGTTAAATTATATTAATTATTCTGTTCACATTCACTGAATATGAGCAATCGCATGCTCTGATTGGCTACTCTACGACTAGGATATCATCTCATATAGACCCCTTTCACTGACATCACCCGAAACCGGAAGTAAACAGACCCTGCGCCATATTGGAAGACCAACAAACTCGTGATTAGGGGGAAATAACGGCAGCAGTATGTGAACCCACGAGAATAAAGTGGAGTGGCAAACGACTTAAACAAACAAATCTGAGCTGTTTTATTTATGATTTATTGGCCCAACAGTAGACTTGAAAGAAACCTGTGTGAGACTTGGCAAAAAACTGTGGATATAATGGATAAGTCTGTGCATGATCTGCGGACACTTTGAGGTAAGCAAACGCAAGAAATTCAGATTTAAAACATGCTAAAGTGGCCCCAAGTTGATAACTGTATGAGGAGCAAGCCTCCCAGACTTCTACAATTGAATAATAATAATTTAGGATGGTTTGGGGCTTGCTCGCTGCTGCCAGGTTGGTTGTTGAGTAGCCTGACTGTTTTTTTTTCTTGCGTGTGGTATCATTGTTGACGCGAGGTTGTTTTTTGAACATGCCAATGCGGACATGATTTCCCCTGATGAGTTATGACTTCAGACGCGATGCGTGTGTGGAGTCCGCGTGATATGTGCGTAAGATAGGCTTCTCATGTGTTTGGAGATCCGCGCTCCGAGACAAGCGCAAGCGCACACCCCCCCAAGGGAAAAAAAGGGACCCCCCGAAAATATTGGCATAGTTCGAACACTGGGTGTAGGCACTGGGTGTAAACAACAAATAGTTTACAATGTCTGGGTAGCAAACAGATGGCAGAATTGGTGTCCGGTCCTCCTTATGTTTCCATTCTCCCTTGCCGCGAGTCTTATCATATGGGTCAAACCCATCAATCACAGCCAGTTTCTCCACATACAGTGCCCTTTCTGCAGCTGGTAACGTACTCACATAACCAGAATTATCAGCCATCATGTCACTTTACTCTCGCTTGTACTTTGTTTTATATTGTGAGTGCATGTACTTGGTCTTCCAATATGGCGCCTAACAACATCTCGCGGTGCGGTGACGTCATGTGAAAGGGGTCTATACCGTGAGTAGAGAAAAACAAAACGTCAAAGCGTGTTGCTGAACCAACTGAGGACGAAATAAAACCTCAACTCTGAAACAAAACCCCAAAAATGCAAAAGGAATACGAAGTATTTGATAGTAAAACCTTTTTTTTTTTGGTCAAGAATTATCGCATTTTTCACAACAGAAATGATTTTATCGGACAAGTTTTTATTTACCGAATTTGCAAAAAATAAAACTAAAAATGCTCCGTTTGTCAAAATCCAGTGAATGTGGATAGAATAAAAGAGTTATTCCACTCAATCTCATTGTACATTGCTTATAGCAGACTTGGTGCTACGCGCCTCGTCGGCTGTCAGCTCATGTACGACTCGATTTCCTGGAAAAACTTAATTATATTATATGGGATATTCGTAAATCATGTTCTTAGAGTTTTGTTTGTAATTTTAACAAACAAAAAAAAAGGCCAATAAAAGATTTAGCTTAAAACAGGACAGTGAATATAATCCTATAGGGCGTGGTCACTGGCTGAACCATAAAACCTATAAAACTCTGATCTGGTCTTAACAAAGTGCACTTTGCTCGTTGAACACGAATGAGACTTTGTGCACGTTGCTGCCTCTTCACCTGTCCTGTCCTGTCCGGTGTGAGGATTGTGTTTTCTCTTAGCCCTTGATGATAAACTACGAAAGGAAACCTGTAGAAAACCGCAACACCTGTCCCCTCGTCTTCCAGCTCATCATTTACACAACAGCAAACGCACTGCAAGTGATTAGAAACGAAAACGAATTGTACGCTTAGACGTTCGACCGTTCATAAAACAAAGACTTTCCTATTTGTTTGAAACACGTCACATGGATATCAGACTATGTGAACCTTTATGAAAAATGGAAGAAAATATGGATACCGGAAAATCCATAAAACAAAAAAATTTCAGGGGGAAAAGATAAAAAATAAAATGCAATAAAAGCTGATATATCCATAGTTTTTGTTTGTTTTTACAGCAGAAAAAGACCCCACCGACTTCAAAACTGGTCCATAAATTAGATAAATAAACACTTCTTTATTTACTTGAGCTCACCTTTACTTAATTCCTCTTCTTGAAAATCATTTCATATCTTTATACTGCGAGTAATAACAACATTCACACCGTAAGAGGGGCCGTACTCATGGGTTCTTCCCCTGAGAGAGAGAAAGAGACAGAGAAAAGAAGAAAAAACAAAACACCTCTTTCTCAATTTCTCACACTATCGCTCATAACCGCTTTCATGTACAGCTGTGTATGTCTTCTGAATAATCATAATCATAGTGAAGAAAAAAAAAAACCCAAAAACAAACAAACAAAAAAAAGTCACAGTATCAATAATATAATCGATAAGAAACCAACCGAAACCGTACACGACTGCAAAGTTATTTTTTTTTTCCTTTTTTGCCAAAGATACTGTACCACAGACTTCTTTTTACATAAGCAATAAAGTGTATAGGTATTTACAAATATAAATATACACAATAAATCAAATCAATTAACTTGCGACTTCCTGAACCCCTTCACTTAACACTAGCTCCCGAGCACAAACGAAGCTAAATTAAATGTTACGTGTCTCCACAAAGTCTTATTTCACAAAACGTCTCTGCTTAAAGAAGAAGAAAGGAAAAAAGGTAGTAAACAAATAAAACAATGTGTGCGCACGTCAGGCCACTACTTGGTGGTGATATCTGATAATCCAGAGTATTACGGAGTGCACTGCTGAAGAAGTGTCTGTGTGGGAAGAAGGAAGGAAAAAATAAAAAAGTATTCGTGCAGAGTACCAGCAAGTGATTGAAAAATTAGGAGGGGGTGGAAAAAAAAAACGAAAGAAAATGATCAAGCACTTTGTATGCAAGAATCCTGAAAATAAACCTGGGAAAGAAAAAAAAAAAAAAGACGATGTGACGGAACATCTTAACCTGTGTGAAAATTGGCAAAAAACGATACCTACAGAGTCAATACCTGTACTACACACTGATAAATCCTGATAATCCTTAACATTTTTCGATTTCTTACCCATCTTTGATTGAGGCGCTGTTATACGTCACATGATAACAGCAGTAGCTATAGTAACCTATGATTAAAACTTTTTTTTTTTTTTTAAATGATCATCTGAGCAAATATACACTGATGGATTTGTATCACCTCGATCCTCATTCTGGCAGTTTTTTTTTCCCCCGATTACAAAAAAAAACCAAAAACCTTGCTCACGCAGTTTACATTCATCGATGTGAGGTGAAGACTTGCCTCGCACCACCCGTCGAACCCGCTGGAAAACCCTTCGGATTCTGGACTCCTCTGAAACGGAGCCAGTGATGGAGCCATTCAGAACTTCTAGCACCACAGCACTTGTCCTTGTGTCCATAAGAGAAGACCTTCTTTTTGAAAACTTTCCCCTGATCTGTTAAGCAGGATGAAAAAGCCAAAGGGAAAAAAACCCAAACACCTCGCTCGATCAACCCATCCAGGCAGAATAAAGATGTGACTGGAGAAGCAGAAGGAAAAGCGAGGGATGTCAATTCCAGTTTCCATGAGCATCTTTGTCGATAAACGTGATATTGTCTGATCGATTCTGCCATTTCAAACCAAGATGATTTTTAAAAATGTTTTCAAAACGAGGAGTCTATAACCCCACCCCCGTCATCAAATCTGGAAAAAAAAAAATAAAATCCCGACGGTCAAAGTCGAAGGAAAAGTTGGATGGGAGGGAGGGAAGGGGGGAGGATGGGTTTTGGACACGAGCTGCCGACAAGAGAAAGTGGACGAGCTTTGGCAAAACAGAAAGAGGGTAAAAGCAGGAAACATCTGGAACACACTCGCACATCTGGACCAAAAAAAAAACCCTCAGAGGCTGGAAAGCAAAGTGGACCGTGGGTAACTCTGTGTATATGTGTGTGTGTGTGTGTCTGTTCTGTGCTGTAGTGTGTGAGCAGTCCCCGGCGATGGCGGCCTACACCAGGTTGTACTCTTTGAGGTTGAGCTGCAGGATGGTGTCCTTGACGGCGGCGAAGACGAAGCGGATGTTCTCCGTGTCCGTGGCGCAGGTGAAGTGCGAGTAGATAATCTTGTCGCTGTCGGGGTTCAGATCCACAAACATCTTGAGGATGAACTCCCTCGCTGCTTGTGCATCCCGCTGAGGCCCTGCAAGAGGAACAGGAATGCAATCACACGCACACCATCGTATAATCACGTGACCTAGGAATCTCCATCGTGATCTAAACTCTACAGTGTAGGAGCACTTCCTTAGCGACTTAATAACACAACTGTACACTTTCAGAAATTTATCACGGACTTGTGCACAAAAAAAGTACAATTCCCAATAACGCTGTACCATCAAACTCTGGGAAGTAGTCGACCAAGTGCGAGTAGGAAATCTTCTCCTCCAGGAGGTCCTTCTTGTTAAGGAAGAGGATGACTGAGGAGTTTTGGAACCACGGATATGTGATTATTGTCCTGAAAAGCGCTTTACTCTCCTCCATACGATTCTAAGGAGAAAGGGACAGCTCATTAGTACTCGCAGCTTTATAATCAGTTATCAAAATCTGAACAAATTAAAAAAAAAAAGGGTTGAATACTACAACCAATGCTTTGTAACATTCATCCATTCCAACATCAGGGCAGGAAGTGCTTCCTGTACCAAAATGCAGCACCATATATCAGGGCTTTCCCCAGAGAAAACAAAAAAACAAAAAACAAAACAGAGTGGTGCTACTGATGCGGCGCCCAGCCCATAAGGGCCGCCTCCTAGGGGGTCCGGGGACATACTCCCCCGGAAAATTTTAAAATTAGAGACTTCAAAATGATGCATTCTGGTGGCATCTAGGAATGACTGAGGTACAATTCATTATTATTATTAACTTTGTTTTTTACCCTGACAAATGTACAAGGGGCGAAATTAAAAGGGCAAAATTAGATTTGAAACAAGACCAACTGTGAGCTACTGGCTCACTTATGTATCCCGCTGCTCTCACTCATATCAGAATGCAAGCAATCGAAGGAATAGGACACTTATCATGAAAGTTGACCTCAACAAATAATTAACCCTGAAACAAGTAAGTAATTAACTTGGACCTGGCTTAGACACTGTATGCACATAATTTAGGAGAAGATAACTCAACTGTTCTAGGCTAATTTGACCCGAAGGAATAACTCTGGATGTGTGCCAAAATCACTATCCAGGGCAAACAGCCTGAAAATTACCAATCCAAGATGGCCGCCAGTATTACAGTATTATTATTAGTGTGCTTGCAAAAGCACACTATTGTTCTTCTTAAGTTTTATTATTATTATTCCGTTTCACCTGTTTTTTGTATCCACTACTGCTCCTAGGGCTTTCAAGATAGAGACACCGTTCCAACGCTGAAACGTGGGGCCCAATCTGGAATGGCGTGCTTGTTAAAATGGTTGCACTACCCCTTGTCGTTCGTTCGGTATTCCCGTTTTTCGACAAAATTCCATGCCACTGAAATGAATGGGTAGAACTTTGGAGTGATGACGTCATAAGGAGCTCCTCCACTCTGGACGTTAGAGTGGGAGCAGCAGAAAAAAAAAAATTAAAACTGCGATTTTACAGCCAAAATCCAATGTTTTAAACCCTGTAAAACCTCTGAATTAAATTGAAAAACATATAATCTCCCTTCAAAATTATGTGAAAGAGACTTTGAGCCAGAGAAGGAGTGAGAACTGTTGACCAAAGCCATTTAAAACAAGGATTTCAGAGCACGAAGCGCTCTGAAATCCTTCTTTTAAAACATGACACTTTTGCCCCTTTTCCACCAAAGCAGTTCCAGGGCTGGTTCGGGGCCAGTGCTTAGTTTGGACCCAGGTTTTCTGTTTCCACTGACAAAGAACTGGCTCTGGGGCCAGAAAAACCAGTTCCAGGCTAGCACCAACTCTCTGCTGGGCCAGAGGAAAGAACCGCTTACGTCAGCGGGGGGGCGGAGTTGTTAAGACCAACAACAATAACAAGACCGCGAAAGATCGCCATTTTTAAGCGACGAGAAGCAGCAGCTGTACAAACGCGAAGTCAGCCATTATTATTGTTGTTGTTGTTGCTGCTGCTTCTTCCGTGTTTTTTTTTGCTTCGATATTCGCGCCCGCGTGGGTTTCCTCCGGGTGCTCCGGTTTCCCCCACAGTCCAAAGACATGCAGGTTAGGTTAACTGGTGACTCTAAATTGACCGTAGGTGTGAATGTGAGTGTGAATGGTTGTCTGTGTCTATGTGTCAGCCCTGTGATGACCTGGCGACTTGTCCAGGGTGTACCCCGCCTTTCGCCCGTAGTCAGCTGGGATAGGCTCCAGCTTGCCTGCGACCCTGTAGAAGGATAAAGCGGCTAGAGATAATGAGATGAGATGAGATATTCGCGCCAAGGTTTATGCAAACGTAGCGACGTAACTGACGTATACAGCGACGTAACTGACGTATACAGCGACGTAATGACGTGGCTTCCCTTAGCACCGCGAGCTATGGAAAAGCAAACTGGTTCTCAGCTGGCTCGCAAGTTGTACGAGTTGTGAACCAGCACCAGCCCCGAACCAGCCCGGGAACTGATTTGGTGGAAAAGGAGTATGTGTGACAATGTGTATTGGTGGGGATAGTGATTGGGTGAGAGAGAGATGTAGAGAAAGAGAGAGAGAGAATGTGGCTTCATTTGAGCAAGCACACTCCAGCAGTTTCTGCAGAGGAAATGCAATCTAGTTATTGTGTTACTCTTCGTGTTCCTGACCCTGGTTTATGTGACAAACAGTAATAACGTGATGTTAAAAGTTGTATTGTTGGCTGTTAAACATTTAGGCTCTCAAGATATTGCTGCCTACTAAAGTAATAAGTTTTATTTTGGATTTTAAGTTAACATTCCATTGATCATAATAGCATGATTGAAAATACAATTTCTTTATAGGAATCAAATGCTTGATTTCTTTTACTCTCCTAAATGATGTGCATATGTCTCCCAATTCCATGATTTCATGTTTGAGGTCGGGTTATTCCGTTTTTCCACGTTTTCTGCGAAACTGCAATTTTGGCCAATTTTTAGTGTTTTTTTTTTTTTAACCTTGCCTTTGACCATAGCTTGTTCCCTTTTCCTTCAATCATGAAAATGACATCACTAATGGATTCCCCATACCCAAAAACCCATAAAATGAGGTATTGCACATACTTCTGTGGTGAGTGTTTCAAAAATTGATATTTTCAATATGGCTACCGGCAGCCATCTTGGATTGGTAATTTTCGGCCTGTCTGCCCCAGATAGCGATTTTGGCACACGTCCCAAGTTGTTCCTTGGGTTCAAATTAGCCGAGAACAGTTAAGTTATTCTCTCCTAAATTGTGCACATGCATATCTAACCCAGGTCCTTTACTATAAAGAGCAGTGTCTCTCCCCGGGGATTTCAAACAGCGTCCTGGTAAACCATCATTCTGAAATAGCGTCAAAATCCACGCTATATGTTTCGTAAATACATTCAGTCGGTAAACAGAAAGTCGATGTGCGACAGACCTGAAAACGGTATAGAGAGCGTGCACGTGACGTCACGTGATATTTGTTTATCTGCCATCTTGGACGGCAAGGCCGCGCATAGAACTTAAACGAACCCGTTCTAATTATCAAGTGTGTGGGAGTAGATCTTTCGAGAATGGTTATATCTTGTCCAGCATTTGGTTGTACCAATAGACAGGGCCAAAAGGAGGGCCTGTCATTTTATAGATTCCCCGCAGACGAGGAGAGACGCGCAAAATGGGTGTCCGCTGTGCGAAGAGAAAACTGGTACCCCAGTTCTACCAGCCGAATTTGTAGTGAGCACTTCATATCAGGTAGGTGTAATCTTCTAATTCAATACTCCTAGTACATCTGTTAAGTTGATTTTCGGATTGAATGATAACTGCATAGTCGGTGATTTGTGATTTTTTTTTCAGACAAAAACATACATATTTACAACCCTGTCATTATCTGGTACTGAGTTTAGATTTCGAATATTCTTACGATAAAACGTCCTGCATAGTCTCTTTATGATAAACGTCTTAATGCCACTTACCCGTGAGGTTATCAAGTAGACATTCTTCTTCGGAACCTTCCAGAGGTATAGTTGGGATACCCATCCCACAACAAAATATTTAGAAGCTTCCAGGCTCTTGTAAGCTTTGAGGGCTTTGCCAGTGTAACACGATTCACGATTAACAAGAAAATTGTAAATGTCGTGGTAGGCCAGATCGGGCAAATCGCCGGCACCGCAGCTCCGAATTTCCCTGAACAAGGATTGCGGCAAGTTGTACGGATCTGCAATCCCCAACCTGGAACACTTTTCCACGCAACGCTGCCTCACATCACCTTCAAGATGCTGAACAAACTTAGACAAGTAATTGCGCGATATAGATGGGGTATTTTCCGAATTTTCTTGGGGATTACTCCCTGGATCCATTACGCTCGCGCAAGGTAAACAATCCTGATGCCATCCAATATGGCGGAGTAAACAAGGACGGGTCACGTGACTGCACATCCTCTATACACAGTATAGAACCCCAAGCTGAAGTTTGGTACCAAGTGGCTATGATTTGTGGTTGCTGAGAAAAAGGGCGTTTCGGATGGATGGAGATACGGACGGACAGAAGCAAACCAGTACCCCCCCCGGAGCAGGGATATAATGAAAACAGTGGAAAGTCAATTCAGAGAAATATTGAATTTTATTGCACAATAAAAGCACAATACTGAACAACATAGCACGCCTCTTCATTTTCCAATTCGACAGCACAGTGCAGACGTCTCAGAGTGCAGCGGAGCGCCACGTATCCGCACTTCGTGAAAAGCCCGTATACAAAAAATAGAAATAAAAACAATTATTCCACGAAATCGAGTCGTACATGAGCTGATGGCTGACGAGGCGCGTAGCACCGAGTCGGCTATAAGCCATGTACGACGAGATTGAGTGGAATAATTGTTTTTATTCTATCCACATTCACTGGATTGTGAGAAACCGAGCATTTTTATTTTTAGCAAATTCGATAAATAAATAAAAACTTTATACAAAACGTCCAACAAAATCATTTCCGCTTAGAAAGTAAACAAACTTGCGAAATGACAGGAGCAATTTGCGAAAAATGCGATAATTCTTGGGGAAAAAAAATTGGGGGATTTTTTTTTTGTTTCCCCCTCACACCAAATATTTTTATTCCACATTTTGTTGCTTTTTTCCCCCCTCCCTTTTTTTTGGGGGTGGTGTGTGTGTCTCCTTTTGGTTGTTTTAGTGGTTGGCAAACCAACTTAAAGGTGCATTACTGCCACCGACTGGGCTGGAGTGTGGAACAGGAGATTTTTTTTTGGGGGGGGGGGGACGACAACACTTCTTTTTAGCCATCTCAGTTTCTTTTAAATACTTTATCATTTTGGGGGTTTTGTTTTTGAGTAGAGTTTAATTTTGTCCTCGGTTGGTTCAGCAACATGCTCCACCATTTTGTTTTTCTCTCCTCACGATATATGAGCTGACAGTCTGGTCATAGAGTAGCCAATCAGAGCGTGCGACTGCTCATATCCAGCAAGTGTGGACAGAATAAAACTGATCTCATTGTTATGCATGATATTGAATCATGCCACTATGAATATAATGCGACAGGATTTTATTTTTATAGTGCTTCGTACAACAGTGTCTGATATCATGGATGTGTCTTAAAGTGCATATCACGGGTAAATTCAGGAGCAAGATCAATGCAATTCTCCTATTTTATATTAAACTTTGGTCAAATGTCACATTTTGCATTCTCTGCATTTTTTTTTACCTTGCGCAATACCAGAAGAATTCAGTTGAAATCAAGCCATTTGAGGCGAATTGGTCCGCCTCTGAAAAAACTTGGCATTTGGATTTCCCGGGAAACACTGATTTTCGTGACGTCGCGTGCGGGACGCCTCCTTCTGAATCCTACGTCAGCGCTGGTTTGGTTATCAGAAAACGACCTGGTGGTTTTCTGCAAATTTCTTCAACGTTATCGCATAATTATTAAAATGGTTAACAGATGTATCGTAGGAGGGTGTAGCAACACCAATCTTGATGGGATTAGTACTCATCGTTTTCCAAAAGACCGGACAGTGAGAGAGAAATGGGAGCGCTTGGTCTACACAGGCTGTGCACTGAAACCGTGCAAAGCTCGCGCAGCCTGCTGGTGCTTCCGCAGGTGACGTCACGAATCTGGCTCCAGACTCCCTTGGGATTTTTCCAGACGCGTTTTATTTTATTTTTTTCTGCTGTAGACAGATGGCCTTGTGCAAAATTACCCTTCTGGATGAGTGTGTAAAGGGACATACTTTCATATAAAAAAAAAAAAAAAAAAAACATTGGTCCAGAATATGCCCGTTAATCTTCAGTAAGCACACCAGGAGTGAAGAAGCGCTAGTCTTACAGCTCAGAGTATAATGCTAATCGCACTTTTCTGGCCACAAGCTTCAGAATCTTGAAGGCTGCCATCTGATTGGCTCTCCACACTTACACATACAATTTTATTTAATTGTATTCAAAGACCATATCAATTTGAATCGATTTATCATTATGCTTAATGCTGTAAAACGAGTCAGCTCCTGTTTTCTCCGACATTATAAAAGCTGTAAACAATCGTTCCCTCACCATTACTGTGTCTTAAGATTCCGAGAAACGTTTGCCTTTCTATCCTCTGCTAAACAGCTGTTACTATAGAAACCGTAACATTAGACCAAGTGCATTAATATGAACTGCTGTCAGAAAGTGAACCAATCAGATGTGAGAATTTAACATCACTGTGGTACAGTTTCCAACACCGGCTCGCGGTCATGTTTTATTCCTTACATCTAAGCAAGAAGAATTCTCTCAATCAACAAAGTGAGGCTTTGGTTAAAATGTTGAACCACTTGTTGAAAATGTATCGACTGTAACCAGTGACTGAAAAACGACTCTCTGGGCTTCACAGCTGCTGATACAGGAGGAGGTAGTGAGCTGTGTGTCTCACCTCGTTGTCGGACTCCACCAGCACCTGGTCGTACTCGCTCAGCGCCACCAGGAACATGATGGACGTGACGTTCTCGAAGCAGTGGATCCACTTCCTGCGCTCGGACCTCTGCCCACCCACATCCACCATTCTGAGAGCATGAGGACGACACACAGGGAGAGACTGAGTCACAATGACATGAAAGTGTACAAGTGACACAAACCTATCCTACTCTAGTCTATAAAACGTCATCACCAAGACGCTTTTGACTAGAATGAATGCGAATACAGAAACTGGAGGGCTTGAAGAATAAGATGCAACTCAGGCTGGGTAATTATGATGACGTGATACTGACAACGCCATATCAAGAGGCACAAATGGGGAAAAAAAAAATTAACAAAAACAAACTATTACCGAAGTTTTCAAAAATGCAGCACTATTTATTTATTTATTTATTTAAAAACATTGCTAACAACTTCAAAAAACGTTGAGGTCGGTGCATCGTAAAGGTCATGTATTTCTGCCATATCGCATATGAAGTTTATTTCTTCAACGTGACACTCGATACATTTTTCTATCCTCGTGAATTCAAACCATTCTCTAATGTGGCATGAACATGAGTTCCTGTCAGTCCTCATGCCACCGGGACGTGCTGCAGGAATGAGAGGCAGCACAATTCCAGCAGAGGAAAGGAGAAAAAAAAATTGTGATTCTTCTTAGTCCTTTAGAGCAGTGTTTCGCAAAGCGTGGTCCGCGAGAGACCTCAAGTGGTCCGCGAGGTGATCTACAAATCTAGTCTGCGTTTTCAAGATAAGCTAGCGTATGCTCTGTAACATCTCATCTCATCTCATTATCTCAAGCCGCTTTATCCTGTTCTACAGGGTCGCAGGCAAGCTGGAGCCTATCCCAGCTGACTACGGGCGAAAGGCGGGGTACACCCTGGACAAGTCGCCAGGTCATCACAGGGCTGACACATAGACACAGACAACCATTCACACTCACATTCACACCTACGCTCAATTTAGAGTCACCAGTTAACCTAACCTGCATGTCTTTGGACTGTGGGGGAAACCGGAGCACCCGGAGGAAACCCACGCGGACACGGGGAGAACATGCAAACTCCACACAGAAAGGCCCTCGCCGGCCACGGGGCTCGAACCCAGGACCTTCTTGCTGTGAGGCGACAGCGCTAACCACTACACCACCGTGCCGCCCTGCTCTGTAACATTATTAGAAATTTAAATTTATCCAATCTTGTTTTTAACGGCAATCAAACGGACCTGTAATTTCATCATTATTATTATTTAAAAAGCGTTCTGCATCTTATGGCGTATTCACACCTACGTTGTTTGGTCCGGACCAAACGAACCAAATTTCCCTTGGTCTGGACCTTTTGGGTTGGTCTGAATACAAACCACCGAACTCTGGTCCGGACCAAACAAGCGGACCGAGACCGAGCTGCAAGGTCGGACTCGGTCCGGACCAAAGGAACCCTGGTGCGGACCTTTTGGAGGTGTGAAAGCAGACCGGACCTAATCCGACAGTTTTGCTTTTTTGTACCTCGGGAGCTTCCGTCGTTTGTCGAGCATTATGGGAAACAGAGTCTTGACACTCCACCGCAAAGTGCAAACACTGTTTCGGTTGTCAAGGGAACCTTACAACAGTCGTTCAGTCATTCAGACCAGTGGTAGGCTAGACTACAGAGCACAAAAAATGAGTAGGGGGCAAACGTGGGCCGAGGAAGAAACACGTACCCTTGTGGATATATGGGCAGATGTCCACATATCTGAGCTTTTGGAGAGAACACACAAAAATGCCGACGTGTTTGCTGTATTCAGTGAGAAAATGTAGGAGAAGGGGTTCACGCGCTCCCCAGAACAATGTCGGCTAAAAGTGAAGAAACTCCGTCAGACCTACATTAAAATCAGGGACATTCTTTCAAAAAGTGGCGGTACTAGCGACGCAAAAAAGAAATTCATCTATTGCGTGAAGAGCCAGAACTGTCACAACATGATGCGCGCTCATCAGCGCTATCCTCCGTAGCCGCCTTGCCCTTTGTCGTCGTTGTCGATAAATTACTTGTACAACAGCATAGTAATCGCACAATTGTGAAAACAGTAAAAACTGGAAAAACTATATAGCTTTGATGACATTAAAAAGAATAAGAGCACGGAAAGCCTCCATGACTACTTTTGAACTTAACGCTTTGTGCGCGTGTCGTCTCTGACCAATAGCTGAACGACCTCAGGGCGCGTGGCTTTGTTGACAAGTTTTGGTCCGCTTACTAAAATGTACAGTGTGAAAGCGAACCGCGCCAAAATGAAAAAATAAAAAAAACATTTGGTTTGGACCAAAGCAAGTGAACTATCGAACTATCCTGGTCTGAATACACCCCGAATTTGCACCACATAAAACTTGTAGTGTGCACGTGCTCTTATTCCGCCTCTCGTCTCTAGGCAACAGTCACCTCACAAATCTCTGCCTCACAGGCAAACAGACCTGAAAACAAGCAAACGAAAATTCTGAACATATAATAGGCTAATCCTAACTAGCTCGTGTTCGTGGCGATTTTTTTAATTTACTGAAAGTGAAACAACAAGGATGGAGAAGTGGCTGACAGGTTCAGTTAAGAGGAAAAAAAACTGACACTACCGACACAAGCATCAACAAGGAAAAAATGCAAAGAAAAGAAGATTCAGTTAGCACCGAGTCCCCAACACAGGAAGAACAAGAAGCTCGGCAGACTAAACCAACGGCAAAGGTGAAAAGAAAATACCACAATGAATATCTAAAGTCGGGATTTTTTTAAAAACCACGGAGGATATGGAATGGATAGGCCTTTAAACAGGTACCAAATATAATATACCGTAAATCCTCTAATATAGGCCGGGGCCTTTATTTCACTCAAGTGCATCTTGGTCCAGGCCATTATTGGAAGGAGGTCAGAATTAGAGGCAGGCCTCTATTTCTATTTGAGCAAAACAGACTACCAGTGGAATGAATAAAAACGAGATTTTGTGTCTATTTGAACCTAATAAAATAGGTTGATGCTTGGTTGCCTGGTTACCACCAGACCTACCGGTAATCACAATCAGGGGCGCCTGCAGGGTTGAACTGTAAGGTACGCACTAGCGGTGTAATCCCCCCCCAAAAAAAAAAAAAAACGCTTGCGTGCTGCAGTTTCTATGAAGAGTCGATCTATAGGCTTATACACAAAACAACGATAGAACTTGAAATTGAACAATAGCCTTCCATGAACACAGGCTGATATTTGAACAACATATATGTGAACTACACACGACAATAAACAAACTCTTTATAGCCTCGATTAGAATCTAGTGAACTTGCTCAGCACTACCGCACGCACGACTCTGACACACACTGTAGCGCAACGTGGGGTACATAGACTCGCTGAAAAACTCCTCGGGTATTTTTCTGAGTTTACCGAAAATCAGAGTAGAAGGAGCCACCCACCCTCTGTCTGGTTTGAAGCGGTTCTGTAGGACATTGAGCTTTACAGAGTCCGGTGCACATTTTAAGGCATCTGGTTGAAGTTTACCTATGTCTGATAAATCTGATGTCAGTGATAGCGGGCTGACTCGTGGCTCATTAGTAAAGCTATCTGATGGCTCATTTGTCAGCAAGGTGGAGCAACCATCTACTTCTGATCGTAAGGGACATGGGGAGATGTAGGTGTTCTTATATGAAATTCACTGGATGTATGGCTAGTTTCAAACTCAGAGGTAGATGAAGGCAATTCCCTCAAAGGAACTGAGCTCGCATCCAGCTGCAGCGTACTGCTGCTAGGTTGCGGAGGAGTGGAAGCTGCCGGTGCCGTGTTACTAGCTGATACTGGAGAGGACTGGCAAGCAGATGACACCCCTGGATCACTGCTTTTGGACTTTTTCGTAAAAGTCTGAAACAAGCTCGTTTGTTTCAGGGTTCGTTTACTCATTTTTGACTCGCTTCTCAATAAATTCTCGCACAAGCTCTGACTACTAACGATTGCCTGTCTCCGTTTCTCAAAACTGGAGAGAATCTCAGTGGTGCAAGAAAAGTATATCTGCATTGACCAATGAGCTTTCTTGGTCACGCACACCCCGCCCACTCCTGAAGCGCACAAATGCGCCGGCACACACACACGTGTCTCTCTCTCTCTCTCTCTCTCTCTCTCTCTCTCAAATTATGTTGCATTGCCAAAGCATTCAGGTAACAATTATAATTTAAAAAAAATATCTCTCTTCCCAAGGTACGCCTAGTGCGGACGGCCATACGCCTGGCGGCGCCACTGATCACAATTGTCTTTCAGATCGGAACGATTGTGTAAGGCCACTATGATCTCAGAAACATCATTGGTTATAGCCCCGGCCTGTATTAGAGTCCGGCCATTATTTACCTCCTCTGACAGCGAGACCGGCCAATATTAGAGTCCCGGCCAGTAATGGAATACAGGCCAGTATTAGAGGATTTACTGTATACAGTTGCTGATGTGACAAAGTAACGTATTCTTAAGTATTCTATCAAATTTATATACTAGAAAACAACGAAATATCTTGGTAATTGTAAATATAATACTTTTTACGCTAAACCGCACAAGAGTCGCCATTTTTAAAAGACCATGACGTCAGCGCTACCCACTGCACTAGCGGAACTCTCCGAAATAGAGGAGAGAAGCGTGTAATCATGGCGTCGGGCGCATCGAGTGAAAGCGACAGCTCTGTCGAATCATACGAAGAGATCCCGCAAGACACACTGCAAGCAGGCTATGGCTTAGAAGGGTACCAGTTTGAACCTAGGAGAGGTACTATGTAGTGGAAGTTCATTATGTCTAACTATTAAAGCTATTTTAAGTTCGTTTCTTAAGACAAGGATTTTTTAAGATGTTACCTTGCTGACAGTTTCGGCGAGAATCTTCCGCCTTCTTCAAAACAGTCACCAGATGTCGAGTGGTGACGTGCCTTATCAGCTGATGTTACGCTACGGAGGCGTGAACGTCCCGCCCAATTTGACAGGTAGTTCACGCCTCCTGCTGTCAGGTCGCTCCCCCAGGACACATCTGGTGACCGTTTTGAAGAAGGCGGAAGATTCTCGCCGAAACTGTCAACAAGGTAACATCTTAAAAAATCCTTGTCTTAAGAAACGAACTTAAAATAGCTAGGAGAGGTACTCTCGACTCCGGTCATGAAATAAGAGAAGAAAGCTCGGATGACGGCGAGGATGAGACTGATGCTGACCATGGGCGTGGCGAGCGTGGGGCAGAGCGTCTGCGTGCAGGTGACACGGCGTGGTGCTCGTGCGGAAAATGTAACGTGGAGTTGCTCACGAGTCCAGCAGAATTTATTTGCTGCAATGAGACAGGCGCCACGCGTGGACTTGCGAAATCGTCGCAAGAGGCAGAAACGGGTATTTCACACGTGCTATTCCCAACCTCAGTGACCCAACACAACCGGGCACGTACATACATCATTTGTGTTACGCAGAGAAAATGAACGTGCATTCTGATTGGATAAAATTAATATCATGGCGGGCTGTTCAAACTGCGGAAATAGTTTGCTCGAGCTACTTTCAAAACACTATAACTTTCCAACCTTAGAACAAAAAACTTTTGTAAGTCTTGAATAAAGTTCGTCAATGTGTGTTTTATTGTTATATTTACTCTATATATTGCCCTCTGTTCCCCTTTAAAAAAAAGATCCCCAATTATTTTGGCTCTTCTATTCTATTAGAATCTAATAATCTACTGTAAAGTGTATTAATGGGATGCAACATCACTCCTTGTTACCGTAAATAAATGCAATAAAAAACTGTTTAATTGTAGGTATTGCATACACGTCAACCTATACGGATCGTAGCTCATTTCAAGGGCGTACGGGCGTATAAACAAAGTCTTACGGATTTTCAGTATTTTCTGACCTATTTTACTTGAACATCGTCAGCTGATCGTCGCAAAAACATACAAAAGCTTGATTTATAGACAAAACAACGTGTATGCAGGGGCAGATAACCCAGACTATGTGAAACCGGATGTTTATTCCTCAAGCCTCGTGCAGTATCGCGACTGCGAGACTTCGCTCGTTCCGGTAATGCGCACGATCTGCATTTAAACGCGCCAAGCGGTCATTGTTCGAATGATTTTCTCATTGTGCAGAGCGACATTGTTTACACCTGAGAGATTTTGAATAGCGTCTGCTGAGTGAAAGAATGGGAACGCCGAGAAAGAAAATGAGATACGGCGGGCGGGATCTTCCTGAATGGAAGGAGACATTTAATGGTGTCATTGTTCAGGCGAAAAATGAGGAGTACACGCACTGCACAGTTTGTGTGCGAGATATAAAAGTTGCGGCGTCTGGAGTTTACGACGTGAGGGAACACATGAGGTCCAAACTACATCGGCGAAATTTGCACCAGAAACAGAATCGGCCGCAAATGACGATGTTTGCAAAGCCTAAGACCGATGATCAACCAACAAGTGTAATCAGAGCAGGAGTTACGATCTGTAATTTTATTGCTCAGCACAATTTGCCGCTAGCCGTTGCGGACCACCTGACAAAACTGTTACCGCGAATTTGCACGGACAGTACGATTGCGAAATCTATCAGCTGTAGGCGCACCAAAACAATGCAAATAATCAAAAAGAGCTTGGCCCCCGAAGCTACACTACTGATCATCCAGCACTGCCGGACGTCGCCATTTTCCTTGATGATCGACGAATCCAATGACAAAAAGACGGACAAGCGACTGGCCGTTTTGGTGCGGATCTTCGACATAAACAGAGGGGCGAAGTCAAGAATCATAGACATGCCCGTGTGCAATATCGGCACGGGCGAGGCGATTTTCGACATGCTGGACGAAGTTCTCAGGCAAGTTATATTTACTTATTTATTTATTAAGTTTGGTGTGATTTGAAGGCTATAAGGATTTTATGTTGATTTTATGGATTTCTTCCTCTGATACTACAGGTGGACGCCCAAAGGGGTTGACATGTATGGTATTGTATTTAAAACTGTATGGATGTGCCAGAAGCCAACATAAAACCATACATGCAGGCAGGGCCGCTGACAGCTTTGGCTGGGCCCGGGACAAAATGCTCTGCATGGGCCCCCCCGGGCCAACCCACACACACACACCCACCTCTCTTATCCCAGTCTCTACTCACTCCAACCCTTAAATGACAGGTATTCAAAAACCATTCAACCGGTCAACAACCATTTCATTTTAGCATTTCAACATTTTTTACAGTTTTAACATTTCCTTAGTCTGCAACTATTCAGGTGCGAAATGCAATGCGCCGGACTTTTGTTGTGCGTGCGTGCGTGCATGCGTACTGTCCAGTGTGAAAAGCAGAGAACACCACACCGCTCGAGAAACGGTGGGATATGATTGCGGGCTAATGTGAATATTCTTAGCTTCAATCAGATGTATGAAACACAATGTTATTAAGCCGTTGTGGTTATGAAATGATTCAATGCCCTGTGCGTTTGATATGGTGTTCAGTGTGACTTGCTCTCCCCTCGTTTGATTGCGTGCCTTGGTTGGGGTTACTTTACGGGGTTGGAAAAAGTTGGCTGTGTCTTACCCAGTGATGGGAATAACGGCGTTAGAAATAAACGGCGTTACTAACGGCGTTACTTTTTTTAGTAACGAGTAATCTAACTAATTACCTTTTACATCGTTATAACGCCGTTCCCGTTACTTACAATAAAATACTATGCGTTACTTTATTAAAGCTGTTTTCATCTGGCACGCTGCTCGTTCAGCCTTTCTTTACTCTGCTTTCGTGTGGGGCGGGGAGACACGAGACAACGGCACAGTAAGCCAATTGGAGTAGATTTGGACAACATACGTAGGTAGGCCACGCCTACTGCACTACTGCGCGCTCTTTCAATCGGAAGACACAGCGATGGCGAGCGGTCAGCCCAGCACTGCGCTTTCACATTGGAAATACAGCCAGGACTTTTCATTACTTGAAATAAAAGGCAAGAGTGTTTACGTGCAATGCACATTATGTCGAGGAACAAAGTGTTTGTCCTCGTCAGTGGCCAGTAATTAGTAACAATTTTAATAACTACAAAAATATATTACATTTGATAGAGGTCATCTCGCTCCGGTTTCCCCCACAGTCCAAAGACATGCAGGTTAGGCTAACTGGTGGCTCTAAATTGACCGTAGGTGTGAATGTGAGTGTGAATGGTTGTCTGTGTCTATGTGTCAGCCCTGTGATGACCTGGCGACTTGTCCAGGGTGTACCCCGCCTTTCACCCATAGTCAGCTGGGATAGGCTCCAGCTTGCCTGCGACCCTGTAGAAGGATAAAGCGGCTAGAGATAATGAGATGAGATGAGAGGTCATCTCACATTGTCCCACAAAAATATTAATATAGTGTAGATAACATTACTAATTGGTTCTGTTAAAGTGCCATTCCACCATTGGATGTATTCTTTGGCATAAAATACAATATATTTTGACAACATATATAAATGGTATCACTAGATAGAGAAATCTTTTAGCTTCAAAATGATATATCAAACATAATTTTTTGACAACGACAAGTATATTAATTTTGCGACCAAAGTCACCTACCCTTTTAATTTCCACGCGTGATGTCATCGGCAGGTTCCCCTTCTTGTGTACCACGTGACGTGGCACATATTATCAGCAATGGCGGATAGAACGCGATAAAAATAATACCAATAAATCTAGCTAATACCAATAAATCTAGCTAACTGAAAGATTAACTCAATTTTTCGCAATTTTTTTGGCCCCCATATACGAGGAGAAATGACACTCTCACTTTGGGGGTTTCCTGGTCTAAAAATAGACCGACACGTGGTACACAAGAAGGGGAACCTGCCGATGACATCACGTTTCACTACCGCGCGGAAATTAAAAGGGTAGGTGACTTTGGTCGCAAAATTAATATACTTGTCGTTGTCAAAAAATTGTGTTTGATATATCATTTTGAAGCTAAAAGATTTCTCTGTCTAGTCATGTTGTCATAAAATATATTGTATTTTATGCCAAAGAATACATCCAATGGTGGAATGGCACTTTAAGTGTCCATTTCAGTCATTAAACACATTTAACATTCACTTTTATTATGATTACACTAATTGAATTTGATTTTTTTGAGGGGGAACAAAATGTAACGGAATAATTACTTTCCCTGGTAATTAGTTACTTTTATGACAAAGTAACTCCGTTACTAACTCAGTTACTTTTTGGGAAAAGCAACTAGTAACTATAATTACTTTTTGAAAGTAACGTGCCCAACACTGGTCTTACCTGGCTCAGCTGCCCCACTACCTTCGCTAGTACCTGCTGCATCATCTGAATCTTTTTTTAAAATATTTATGCAGTGAGCCCCTGAGTCTCTTGGTTTCTTCCTCTCTTTTTCTCTTTTCTTTTCTGTGCTCCTGACTTGTGCACATGGGCGCCGCCAGGGGGGGAAAGGTTAGAACAATTCTAGGGGCCCAGCACTGCCATGGGGCCCTTTAAGGGCTGATAATATGCTTTTAATGATTTTAATAAGACTTTTGAAATAACAACAATGCAATATTCCATCTGGTAAAATGAGCTAATTGAACAAGGTTGTCTATTTCTTGAGTTCTTCAACATATTGTCATTTAACCCTCCCCCTTTTGCGAAATGGTACGGTCCAGTTCTGGTAGAAGCGTGATGCGTTAAATCCGTGTGCTGATCAGTGCAACGCTACTTGCTGCTGTGTCGCGGTGCAGCAGCCAGCCAGCCAGCAGTGGAGTGCGTACAGTCTATGATCGCTAAATATGAAGAGTGGCTGTCAAAAACGTAAAGAAAGGCAGCTGAAAGCTGAGAGGGACCGGAGAGGCAGGCAACTGGTCACTCAGTTTTTCCCAAAGAAAGGTAGCTATCGCTCACGTGTGTTCAAAATATTAGCGAATGGTAAATGAACAGTATGAACGTGGTTGGATTAGCCTATCAGGAGAACACTTTTACAGTTTGTACAGTGACATTTTTTCCATTTTAATAACTGAACTGACTTGTGTGATAAACAAGATGAAATATTACGTTATGCTGGTGCTAATAACTAGTGCTAATAACCAGTTTCATAACTAATGGGGTGCCCTAAATATGCACAGATTCAGCCTCAGGGGGACCTCCGCCCTACCAAACCACTGAACCCCCCTTTGGAGAAGGAGGTGAGCAGCAATACAACCCATAAATGCTTTAGGATTGAAGTTTTTAATGAGCGAGCGCCATATACAGTTTGCTAGATTAAAGTGTTGCTAATAACGGACACCAGTCAAGTGTTTGACATGGTTACGTGTGTGGAATGTTCACACGTTCTAAACCATTGGTTTAGAACGCGTCACATCACACATTTCACTACCAATTGTCCTAGCACAAGAAGGCATGTGGCAAAATCTTGAATTTTCATTTGTGATTGTAAATGCACCAGAATTAGTCACTGACCAGTTTTCATCTAGTCCCTGGTAGGTTAATACATAAAATGTAATAAAGTCACAAACTCAAGGTCCATGGGCTATCAAAAGTCAAATAATGACAATAGTGCAATTGTGACGAGGGTGGGCAAAGTTGGGGGGCCCAAAATTCTAATCTTTCATGGGGCCCAAAATTTCTGGCGGCGCCCCTGCTTGTGCATGTTGGCAAATGGCACGCACGCTGATTGTCGAAGCGCTATGATCGAACGATGTCGTTTTTTTCCCCTTAATCAAAGAGTCAGACCAAACCATTTTTGCACTGGGGTGGTAGGGGGTTCTTGACGCCTTTTTCAAAGACAATAAAAGGCAAAAGATCTAGAAATCATTTATTGAATGCAAATATAGCACATTTCTCCCCCAAATCAACACATTTTGAAATGAAATAAAATAATCACAACTTCATGAGAGCCCAGTTCTGCCCCCCCCCCAATTCCTGGGCCCAGGACAACATACCCGTTTGTCACCCCCCCTGTCGGCGGGCCTGCATGCAGGGCATTCTCAGTCAAAAAGGATTAATGATCCAAAAGTGGAGTCTGGTCCATGAACACAAGAACTTACTGCCATGTTTGTGTTCAACAAACAAGCAAGTTATTAAAACCAAGATGATATAGAAACCACTTAATGGGATTCGATCCTTACACGCTAACAAAGCAGGATTTTTCTTATGAGTTGGAAAATTATCCATCCGTTGAGTTCCCAGACATCGTTCTACACGGACACACCGATAAAAACCTGGAAGAGCATGGAGGAGTACAACTTTTCATACGTGGCTGGGTTAAAGATCTGGTGATCAGGACACTACAAGATAAATCCTGTATCGTTTTTGCCCGGGTAAGGAGGCATTTCTGGGCTTTTTGTACATGTCTTTGCAATGTTTGCTAGGAAGCTACAAGTTTTAGTACCACAGCCGCTCGATTCGCGATCCTCCCTGCTCTTCTCTTCCAGGTAAATCGTTCACAAAGATCCACAGAAACCCCTTTAAAGACCTGGGTGTTACACGCATTATAATATACGCCTTAGTTTACGATAGTTTACGACCACGATCAAACAAAAACACGAGCGTCTCCTGAACTTCAAAACATCATGAAGTAACAGAAAATGGCGAGAAAAGTGACTCGCAAATCCAGACGCAATAATTCGGATGAATTTACAAACCTTTCACGAAGTGATCACTGCAAACTCGAGCGTTCTTCGATTCCGCTCTCCTCCATCGCAGCAAAAAGGTTCAAGAGCCACCTTTCTCGTCGTCTTTTGGTAAAATCCTTTGCCCTTTCACCTTTATCACTTTACAGAGAACCCAGAAGAAGCTTTTATTGGTTTCCGGATTGTTTGATTCGAGCAGCCCAAAACAACACGAGCGTAGGACATTTTTAACGACTAGCAAGGCATATCTGATGATGCAAGCCCGCAATTGTACCCTATTAAAAATTGGCTTCAACTTGGACAAAAAATTTAATTCACGACCCACTAGATGGCGCTTCATGGCCCAGTAGTTGAGAAAAGCTGCTTTCGAGTTTATGGTGCGGTGTGTTCATAAATAATTAAAGAATTCAGAGGATGCAGTCTGAAATAGGAGAATTGGAATAAAGAGTAAGATTGGTTAAAGGAAGTGAAACTATAAAGACGCCTCTTTCGAAAGCAGAGAACGTAATGTAACTATCTGAACTTCATTTGAACTTCCTCTTCACAGAAGCACTGCTTGGTGTCTTCTACGAGGCAACTTGGGCCAGTGAAGGAACTCTAGCTCTCTTCACACAGGGTTAATCTTACACATGGACCTTTGTTTGAACTTCGTCTGGGCATACACACGTGACTTCCTGTCTTCTCCGTTAAAGAAAATAGATACCAGCGTTGGATTTTAGAGGCAGTGGAGATACGCAAGCGGGCACAAAGGACGATAAACCGGGATGAGGGAGCGTATGCGCTGTCGCACACCTGGAGCGCCGTCCTGGGGGAGCGACCTGACAGCAGGAGGCGTGAACTACCTGTCAAATTGGGCGGGATGTTCACGCCTCCGTAACGTAAAATCAGCTGATAAAGCACGTCACCACCTGACATCTGGTGACAGTTCTGAGGAAGGCGGAAGATTCACGCTGAAACTGTTAACAAGGTAACGATCTTAAAATCCTTGTCTAAGAAACGAACTTAAAAATACTTAAATAGTCAGACATACACTACGTTCAGACTGCAACCTGAAACGGCCCATATCCGATTTGTTGTGAAATCCGATTTTTTTGTTAGGCCGTTCACATTACCAATTATATGAGACTTGTATGCGATCTCCAATATGAACGGAAAACGACCCAAAAGTGTCCCGCATGCGCAAATTGACACGTAATAAGCACATCTATGTAATACGTAAACAAAAAAGCGCACTCTTCAAGTTTGCAAGTAAAGCATGGAGATGAGGCGAGACCTGACGATGTGGTTTTTGTGGCGGCGGCGGAACTCACACAATAATCTGATTAATGTGGGCAGCAGACTAATGAGACCGAAGGTGTCAAATTACTGGAAATTTCCAGAACAATCTTATAATCTTGTAATACAGGATGATTTAACATCCAGGTCCCTACCAAATCCACCGTTAGCTTGATCAATTCCATAAAAGTCTATTTAAATTCTGAAAACTGTACAAATGTTGTTGTTTTCCACCAAAGAGGCGGGATTAGCCAACGCAGAATAGTGACGTTTGTCTCTTGTTGATGACGTGTAGGTCGCATGAATGCGACCTGTCCGGTCAGACTGCAGTCGCATGTGAAAATAACGGATATGCATCGGAATTAGGACCACATATCCAAGCGGCCTGGGTCGCATGTGAAAAAATCGGATCTGTGTCGTTCAGATTGTCAATAACAAATCGGATACAGGTCGCATATGGGCAAAAAAATCGGATATGGGTCGTTTCAGGGTGCAGTCTGAACGTAGTCATAATGAACTTCCACTATATATTAGTTAAGGAACCGTTGCCCTTTTTGGACGGGATTAACTTTACACATGGATCTGGGATAATTGCATAATTTACAGGAGCTTCTCTGTGATGTTTAGTTTTGCCCGGATCAACCAGTTTGGCGTTTTTCTTTCTCCTCCTGTGAGAAAATTACAAACCAAATAACCGACTGTTATTTGACCAACTCTGCACTGGATAATTTTAGCCCTGTCCAGATAAATGCCTCTGTGAGTTTGCAGGCAGACGTCTTGTCTAATATTAGAAAAGATTTTTTAAAGCTCTGTTACTTGCTGCATTTATTTGTCTACCATGCGTCTCCGTAACACTTTCATTGCAGACAGTAAGAACAAGATGTTTTATCTGGTCGACTTCATTTAATTTGTTGATATACATCCATTCCTGTGTTTCAGGCCTGCAGCACATTCCAAAAAACGCTGGGACAGGAGCAATTTAGGGCGAGTAATGACGTAAAACAATTAAATAAATTATGTGATTTGAAACCGGTGAAGTCAACATATGATTGTAATCATGATTTGGGACAAAATCAGTATCCAGGAAAGGCCTAGTCTTTTACCCCTTTTCCACCAAATCAGTTCCAGGGCTGGTTCGGGGCCAGTGCTGGTGCTGGTTCACAACTCGTTCAACTTGCGAGCCAGCTGAGAACCAGTTTGCTTTTCCATAGCTCGCGGTGCTAAGCGGAGCCATGTCATTACGTCGCTGTATACGTCAGTTACGGCGCTACGTTTACATAAACCTTGGCGCGAATATCGAAGCAAAAACAACACGGAAGAAGCAGCAACAATAATAATAATAATGGACGACTTCGCGTTTGTACAGCTGCTGCTTCTCATCGCTTAAAAATGGCAGTCTTGTTATTGTTGTTGGTCTTAACAACTCCGCCCCCCCGCTGACATAAGCGGTTCTTTCCTCTGGCCCAGCAGAGAGTTGGTGCTAGCCTGGAACCGGTTTTTCTGGCCCCAGAGCCAGTTCTTTGTCAGTGGAAACAGAAAACCCGGTTCCAAACTAAGCACTGGCCCCGAACCAGCCCTGGAACTGCTTTGGTGGAAAAGGGGCATTTGAGGAGCAAAGACAGGCCGAGGATCTCCAGTTTGTCAAGAAACGTGTGAGAAAATTATTGAACTGTTTAAAAACAAATGTTGCTCAAAGAAAGATAGGAAGGGATTTGGATATTTCACCCTCTATGGTGCAGATCATTAAATGATTCAAAGAATCTGAGGCAAAGGGCTCAAGCCAAACACCTGTGATCTCTGATCCCTTAGACGGCACTGCATCAAGAACCGTCATTCATCTATAGCTGATATAACCACATGGGCTTGGGATTACTTTGGCAAACCTTTGTCGTCAAGCTCTACAATACAGATTTACATCCATAAACGCCAGTTAAAACTTTACTATATGAAGAAAGAAGCCTTATATTAACTGCGTCCAGAAGCACCGTTGACTTCTCTGGACTTGGAGGCATCTGGGATGGACCTTCACACAGTGGAAACCCATATTGTGGTCAGATGAATCAGTATTCCAGGTCTTTTTTGTAAGAAATGGACTCCAGACCAAAGACGTAAAGGACCATCCAGACTGTTACCAGGAACAAGTCCAAAAGCCAGGGTCCATCATGGTATGGGGTTGTGTCAGCGCCCTTAGCAAAAGTAACTTACACTTCTCTGATGGCAGCATTAAAGTGCATATCACAGGTAAATTCAGGAGCAAGATCAATGTAATTCTCCTATTTTATATTAAATATCTGTCACATTCTGCATTCTCTGCAATTTTTTTACCTTGCGCAATACCAGAAAAATTCAGTTGAAATCAAGCCATTTGAGGCGAATTGGTCCGGCTCTGAAAAAACTTGGCATTTGGATTTCCCGGCAAACATTGATTTTCGTGACGTCGCGTGCGGGACGCCTCCTTCTGAATCCTACGCCAGCGCTGGTTTGTTTATGAGAAAACGACCTGGTGGTTTTCTGCAAATTTCTTCAACGTTATCGCGTAATTATTAAAATGGTTAACAGATGTATCGTAGGAGGGTGTAGCAACACCAATCTTGATGGGATTAGTGCTCATCGTTTCCCAAAAGACTGGACAATGAGAGAGAAACGGGAGCGCTTGGTCTACACAGGTTGTGCACTGAAACCGTGCAAAGCTCGCGCAGCCTGCTGGCGCTTCCGCAGGTGACGTCAGGAATCTGGCTCCAGGCTCCCTTGGGATTTTTCCAGACGCGTTTTTTTTTTTCTGCTGTAGACAGATGGCCTTGTGCAAAATTACCCTTCTGGATGAGTGTGTAAAGGGACATATTAAAAAAAGAAAAAACATGAAATTGGTCCAGAACATGCCCTTTAATGCAGAAAAGTACGAGATTTTGGAGCAACATATTCTGCCTTCAAGATGCCATCTTTTCCAGGGAGATTTCAACAAGACAATGCAAAACCACATTCTGCACACATTACAAAGGCATGGCTGTGGAAGAAGAGGGTTCCTGTCCCCAACAGAGAATGCGGGGAAAACTTTGAAATGAAAAATATGACAACGATGACCCTGTACTGTTACACACCTTCAGACCTGTTTGCAGGAAGAATGGAACAACAACAACAAAAAACCCCTGAAACACTTCATTGCTTGGCGTCTTTTTATTATTTTAAGGTGTTGTGAGGGGGAATGGGACACGGGCGATTGCTCTAAGACAACGAGGGAGGCTCAGCCTCCTCTAAAAATGACGAACATCGTGTAGGATGAATTGCGCTAGGCTTATGTTATAGCCGACCTTATAACATTGCTATTTCAGATCCAGAATCATAGAAATATATGTGCTCAACCCAACTACAGTGCGAAATCATTCCGTTATAACTTTCCCCAGTTCGCCTAATGTGTGCGTGAGTTTTTCCCCCTCGTGACAGCGCGATGCAGCCCAGCCTCAGTGGATTTCAATGGCATTTGGGAGCTCTGCGCTTTTCAATCTCAAAATGCAAGACGGTTATTGGACAAATACTGCGAAAACGCCCGCCCACCGGACTCCCAGCCTCACAGTGGGAGGGACATGGCAAAGCTTTCCGCAAGGAGACTGGTGATTGGTGAAAGCGGCTGGATATTTTTTTTGATTGACAGCTCGTTTCAACTATAGACAGGCAGCGGTGAATCTCAGTTCAGTCCCATGCGGATTCGCAAGTGCTGTGGTGTATTGTAAGAGATTGGCTTACATTTCGGTTTCATTCATTACATACGGTTTCTACCAGCTTTTTTAGTTTGTATATATTTTCATTGTAAATAAAGTGTAAATATAGTGTTGTCAAGTTTGCTATCTTAGTTCCAGAAATTTCGTTTATCTGAGTGACTGAACTTGAACTTGAGGGGGCTAGTCAGCTAGCAAGAAAGCTGCGCACGGATGCCAAGCATTGCTGATTTAATTTTGGCGAAGCCATTTGCCAGTCTTCCTTTCGAGGAAAAAATAAAAATTAAAGAGCAGCGTAGACCAATGCCTTAAATTGACTTGGTGAAAAATGTAGGGAATAATACTCGTTCCTTTCAGCTCTCCTGGTACGAGAAAGTGAATTGGCTAACAGCAAGTGACCCACATTAACAACAGTAAATAGGCTACTTTAGTAATATGTCATGGATGGACCAAAAATATAGAATCTATTTAAAATGTTTATGCTGAGTATATTATATTGGAATATATATTTTTCTGGATATGAATTAAACACAGCTACAATTTGGAAAACATTTTTAAACAAAAACACAGCCGAGAACATTTCACACTACAGACCTGGATTAAAAGTGAAGGGTTATCAAAATTGTCAATAAAACATTTCTCAGTCAAAATAAGTAAAATATAGGGAAAGTGTCATTGAATGAAATGTGTGGCACCCAGCTCTATGTTTGGCTCCCCAAGGTCAGTGCTTGTGCCTATTCCAGAACACTCTGCTGTTACTGCTGAGGTTCCTGACAAAGAGCTGCTTTCAATAATGATCAATTTTTAAACAACATGCCACAATTTTAAAATATAAAATGTTAAAATATACCCCCCCCCCAACACCACCATCATGTATATTGGACAGTAGCTAATGGGCCAAAAGAACCTGTTATTTCACAGTTTGTGACGCTGCCAACAATCAGCCAGATCAGAGGCAAGAGTATGGGCAAAACTGATGTGTTTTTTCTTTTAAAATCTGGAAATATCGTAACTGACCAGCCTCCCCTGTTTGAAAGACTACCAGCCGCCACTGGAATGGGAACATTATAAAAGTCATAAATTCTGAAAAAAACTGAACTGTGTTTACTTTGGGGGGGGGAATCATGAGGTAAAACATCAAATAATATATGTGCTGTTGTATTGTTAAGCGCAATACAGGTCAAAGATTATTTACAAATCATTGTTTTCAGTTTTAATTTCAACACACCATCCAAACTTTTTCTGATTTGGGGTTGTAAAATGCAATTTTCATTTTCTGGAAATAACTGTATGTGCCCGTGTATTGTTCTCAGTTCTTTAATCATCTCATGCTGGATACTGAAAAAAAAAAAAAAAAATCTCTCCAACAATCAACAAAATGGCCGCCTCGATTTACAAGCCAAGCTCACAGCATGCGCATCATTACGATTTTAGCGATACGACTCTTACTGATGCTCATCAATCCACTACTTTAATGACACTCTTATCAATGCTTTTTATTTTTAATAGGAGAAAAAATTAAGCAGAGAATTATTAAATATTGCTTTATTCTCATATGTATAAAAATGAACATTCCTGAATAGCAAACTGCACCAGCACTGTTTTGAATAAATTGTGATTACTGAAATGTAAAATAAATAAGAATTTTTTTATAGCAAAAAACAGCAGCAATGTTTTGAACAAATCACTACTGACTGATTTTATGATGGAAATGTAAAAACTGGAATAAACAATTATTTACTGCAGAAGAAAAACCGTGGTACGGAGTAACGCAGGCGGGACGTGCAGGTCGGCTGTAAAAGTCAGAAAGGTTCTTCGCCGTTCTTCTGGAGAAAGATCAACATGTTTACCTTCTCTGGTAGGAGTCATCGGTACTCTCAAGGGTAACCACAGATGAACTACGAGCTCGGAAGTCGAAAACTGCATTTCCCCATCTGGACGCGATGAGCATGAGCTAAATGCTTCGACAGATCACTCGTGTTTCCACCCTAACATACAAAAGACTTGTTGCACTTGTGGCAGCAATAATTGTCAGCATCAACTCTAGTGAAGTGTAAGCACACTTTTGAACGTTTAGTTCTCGCCACCATCGTCACCAAGAGCCTGTGTGTGTGTTTATATATGAAGGTGTTGCATGGTGCTGTAGTGTGTGAGAGAGAGAGAGAGAGAGAGAGAGAGAGAGAGAGAGAGAATGAGCTGCCCCATCCCTCAACAACTGCAGACAGACAGAATGAGAGAGACACACAGAGACAGAGAGAGAAAGAGACGGCAGACAGAGAGAGAGAAAGAGCAAGAGACACACACAGACAGACACAGAGAGAGACACAAAGACAGAATGAGAGAGAGAGACACACACACAGACACAGAGAGACACAGACCGAGAGATGACAGAGAGAGACACACAGACAGACACACAGACAGTGAGAGACACACAGACGACAGACACATAGACGACAGACAGAGAGAGAGAGAAACAGAGCGAGAGACACACAGACAGACACAGAGAGAGACACAAAGACAGAATGAGAGAGAGAGACACACACAGACACAGAGAGACACACAGAGAGATGACAGAGAGAGACACACAGACAGACACACAGACAGTGAGAGACAGACGACAGACACACAGACGACAGACAGAGAGACAGAAACAGAGCGAGAGACACAGACAGACACAGAGAGACACAAAGACAGAATGAGAGAGAGAGACACAGACACAGAGACAGAGAGACGACAGAGAGAGACACACAGAGAGAGACACACGGACAGACACACAGACAGTGAGAGACACACAGACAGACACACAGATCACAGACAGAGAGAGATAACAGAGAGAGAAACAGAGCGAGAGACGCACAGACAGACATAGAGAGAGACACAAAGACAGAATGAAAGAGAGAGACAGACACAGACAGAGAGAGACACAGACACAGAGACGACAGAGAGGCACACAGACAGACACACACACAGAGACACACACAGAGTGAGAGACGACAGACAGACAGAGACGACAGACAGAGAGAAACAGAGCGAGAGAGACACAGACAGAGAGACGAGAGAGAGACACAGAGTGAGAGACACACACAGATGACAGACAGAGAGAGAGACAGAGAGAGACAGAGAGAAAGACAAAGAAAGAGAGTGAGAGACACAGACAGAGAGAGAGACACACAGACAGACAGAGCGACAGACAGAGCAAGCGAAAGACAGACAGACAGAGACAGACAGCGTGCTCCCTCTCTTCTGGATTGGGAAGAGTGAAAATGCATCCTAAACTTAAACAGAAACGGAGCTGGTCAGATAAACAGGAAACTCATTTCCTTCATGTCTCCAGCACCAAAAGCAGAACTGATAACGTCAAAGCTTTATCGATACTACGGTATGTAATAATCAATCACTGGGGCCTTTTTAATGCCAGGTTTCGGTACGTCTCGCTACCACGGTCCGATTCGTATCGAAAAGAAGGCAGTCAAACAAGTGAAGCTTGTTCAAGTGAAGCACACTCCTCGGTGAACTGAATCATCGTATCGTATACACTGTACTATACACACAGATAAGCATCATATAGTCTGAAAGAGGATGACTCATGCACCCTAATAAATAGAACTTGATGAACTTCTAACCTCCCAAAAAAGGTCCTGCATTCTCATCCCATGTTAACTTTCAGCTACAGTTTGATCACAGAAGAGATGTTATGATTAGAGACATTATTACTGATGAGTAATTCTAACTGAAGGCCTTATGCTGAAGAATGTAATCAGCGAGTACTCTGTGTGTGTGTGTGTGTGTGTGTGTGTATACACATACTCGAGTGTCCCAAAACAGGTTACACCAGAAATGAGTTAGTCACTATTTATTTAGTGACGCTTCCCAGAGTGCCAAAAACACTCACCTAAACGATGTGTGCAGAGAGATGGAGACAGAGAGATAGACAGGAGAGATAGACAGACGAGCGCTAAGGGCTTTATCACAGGTTTCGGGGCAAACAGCGCCCCGCCCCTCCCCTCCCCCTCCCTGTGCCGCTTCAGCGCTCCAGCCTTGAGCCAGCAGCCCACAGAGGGGCCTTTGATAAATGAGGCCCTCTAGGAGCGCCTGCCTAAAATAAAGCTCCTTCACATCGGCCGTCCTCATTTCCTTCAGCCAGGGGCTCGCTGACCTACTTCCAAACACACACACACACACACACACACACACTCCATAATGTAGGACAAGCAGCTAAACTTCAGAAGGGACGCAGAGAGGAAGAGGAGAGTGTTTCATGAACGGATGACCTACAAGACGGTTCAAAGTTTTCGAAAAAAAAAAAAAAATCGATTGTCCTCATCTGAACCGCTACAGAGACCTCTAAGTTTTCTTGTTTCACATTTTCATCATATCAAAACTTCACTTTTTATCCTGACCTCCAAACAGAAATATAACTTCCATCTGCCTTTTAGCTTTCCAAATGGAAGGGGGGGGGAGGAAAAAAAGACGTAGCGAATCCCAAGGAGCCATCTTTCTCTCGCCAGACAAGAGAAAAAGGTTTGCAGGTTTTCGCAGCTCGATGTAAAGCAAAATCAATACGACTGCAGCAGGGAGAGCTGCTGATTGATGTTGGGGTTCAGTTTGATCTTTTTAGGTCACTAAATCACACAGACACCCACGAAGCCAAGAGCGATCTGGGATTATAAATAAACAAAGTCAGTAAAGAAAGAAAGGAGTGCGTCTTCTACCTTTACCTGAAAATGATGCTTTGCAAGTCGAACGGGTACTCAATGATGCCTGTGGTTGGGATTCGGACCCTGAGCACATCCTGCTGGGTGGGCAGATAGGACGGTTCAGCGATGCGGTCCAGATCGGACAGATAGCTAGACAGGAAAAGGAGAGATCAGGAAGGGTGATCAGATTTACAGATCAATCATCCAGGACTACTTCGCAAGCTAGGAGTTCAGTGCTGAAATACTCCGTCCTGAGAGTGTCCATGAAACTCCGAGCTGGAGATGGTCGAGCTGTGAGAGATGATATATTTATTTCATTTTTATTTAGCCTTTATTTAACCAGGAAAAAAAAAAATGGTCCCACTGAGTTACAGTAACTCTTCCACCAGGGAGTCCTGGCCAAGATGGACGGCAAAATAGTTACACATACACAAAAGACAGGACAAACCACAACTACACTACAGATAACATGCTACACTCACTACATAACATGCTACACACACTTCATAACATATTACACACACCAGCTCACTAGTAATGACAGACTATGATTAAACAAAGTAACACAGACAGCTAAAAGCAAACATGAAACCATAGGTTTAAAAACAGTTGCACAGCTCAGTTAAAGGAACAGTCCACCGTACTTCCATAATGAAATATGTTCTTCTCTGAATTGAGACGAGCTGATCCGTACCTCTCCGAGCTTTGCGCGACCTCCCAGTCAGTCAGACGCGCTGTCACTCCTGTTAGCAATGTAGCTAGGCTCAGTATGGCCAATGGTATTTTTTGGGGCTGTAGTTAGATGCGACCAAACTCTTCCGCGTTTTTCCTGTTTACATAGGTTTATATGACCAGTGATATGAAACAAAGTTCAGTTACACAAATTGAAAGGTAGCAATTTTCTATGCTATGGAAAGTCCGCACTATAATGACAGACGTACTAACACCTTCTGCGCGCTCAGGAGTGAAGGTATCAATGCGCTGTCGAAGCACGCAGAAGGTGTTAGTACGCCTGTCATTATAGTGCGGACTTTCCATAGCATAGAAAATCGCTACGTTTCAATTTGTGTCACTGAACTTGTTTCATATCACTGGTCATATAAACCTATGTAAGGCCAAGAAAAAAATAATTGTTTGTTTCCGGTTACCCGACCGACCGTTTAAAAAAATGCCCCGACCCTAGACTTTTTTGTTAGATGTTTAAAAAAAAAAAATTTATTTTCGCCGACCAACAATAAATTTTGAAAAAAAAAAAAATCTGCATTACGATTTGCATAATATTGTCGATCTGACAAGTGACTAATTCTAAAACGCATATATCGGACAAAAAACACTCATTGATTTCTCACGGCCCCAATCTGACGTCATGACCTCTTTCCGGGAAACTCCGGCTTGTGTTGTACACAACGCTAGGCATCATGGCGGCCAACGAAGTGTTCTCGATTACCGTGATCGGTTGCGACCACGCGGAAGATTGTAAGACAATAAGTTCATTTTATAAGTTTTCAACTGTAAAAGAACTCTATGAACATTATCATCCTCCGCTGGACGAGTCATGCAAACAGTATACACACAGCGCCCAGGCTAACGGCGGTATCGATATCACGATGGAAGTCACGTTGGAAAGCCTGCTCAGCAATTTTGGCTTGCGAGCACTGACATTTGAATGTAAACGGAAGCCGGAGTTTCAAAAAATGTTAGCTATCAAAACAAAAATGCTAAAAGTACACGAGGACACAAAAGTAGAGGCAACAAAGGTGACAAATAATGCATTCCAAGTGCTCATGGCGGGCGGCAGAGCTTTTGTTTCTGTGAAGAAGACGGGGTAAGTTTGCTTGTTGTGGGCGCCATTTCACTGGTTTTCTTAGGCCTGGTTCTGGATGGTTGAGTCACAGAATGACACTTCCCCACTATGTGCCACTGTTTGTCCCACACCTAAAATTAATTAAAAAAAAAAAAAAAAACCTACCTACCCGGTATTTTGTGTGATTAAAAAATAAAATAAAATAAAAAGACCTACCTACCTACCCTATTTTTTTTTCAAGATGTAATAGGAAACAAACAATTATTTTTTCTTGGCCTAAACAGGAAAAACGCGGAAGAGTTTGGTCGCATCTAACTACAGCCCCAAAAAATACCATTGGCCATACTGAGCCTAGCTACATTGCTAACAGGAGTGACGGCGCGTCTGACTGACTGGGAGGTCGCGCAAAGCTCGGAGAGGTACGGATCAGCTCGTCTCAATTCAGAGAAGAACATATTTCATTATGGAAATACGGTGGACTGTTCCTTTAAAGCTGATTTCAACCGGTTTTTAAAAATGTAAATAGAGGGAAGAGTTTCAAGATTCAGGATGGCCTGAGATTCATTCCAGACATTTGGTGCAAATGATGAAAAAGCTGTTTTACCCAGTTCTGTTCTTGTAAAAGGTATGCGTAGTAATATTTTTTCTGATGACCTAGTCCTGTAAGCACTATTTTGATAAAAAAGTAAGCTGGAAATATAATGGGGTAGTTTACCCATAAGTGCTTTCGCAATAAAAATCAAAGCATGGACTTTTTGCCGGAGGGAAAGAGATGACCATTGCACTGTCCTAGCCGATGCACCCGTGATAAAACGCAAAGCTGAGTGGTACAATATAATTTCCATATTGAAAATATATCGTTATACAAATAGGTAGGGCTGTAACGATACACCCAACTCACGATTCGATTCGTATCGCGATTTTTGACCCACGATTCGATACACCCACGATTTTTTTTAAATGTATTTTTAAAGTAGTAAATTTGACTTAACATTTACTTACTTACATTAACTATTTAATAACAAATAATTCAGACCACTGCAGAGAATGAGTAATATGTATGCAAAAATGAACAAATGTATATCCAAAGACTGTTTTATTTCTCAAAATAATACTGTTGAGCCGGAAGCTCTGTTTTTTCGGTTCTGAAAAAGTCATTTTTCCAAATCGTGTAAATCTGTTAAGATTTTATTTGGGGGGGGGGGGGGGGGGGGGGGTGGCTCTCTCACTGTCTCACTCTCATAGGGCCAATGATTTTCTGTGATCGCGGAAAACAGATGGAAATTACAGAATTTTTATAGTGAAACATTGCTCGCGTGTCAAAATGTAACTGCCGCAGAAGGCTTCTGCCCAAGCAGACATGCCTTCAGTGTTGCCAGATATTGCTAACGTTTTCCACCCCAAAATATGTTCAAAACCAGCCAAAAAGCACCTAAACCCGCCCAATCTGGCAACACTGCATGCCTTTCCGGTCAAGTGATTGTGATTGGCTTGTGGCACACCTAGCCAGCCAATGAGCTGCTTGTTTACAGATTCGCTCCCCGCGTCGCAACCAAAATGGCGACCGCTTAAAAGAAATGAATGCTCTGCCAGTGGCGAGTGTGGACGTTGCATGACTCGCAGAAGATTGTCGCAGGTCGGCGAAAAAACGACTTACTAATAGATATAAAAAATAAAAGTAATTTAAGTAAGCTTAAAATGTAATTTAAATAAAAAGTAAAGTATTCATAAATTGAAGTTTGGAAGCGCCTCTGTTTTTGGGCTGAGGAGAAGTTTGAAAGGGTGTACCGCGATTCTGCCTTCTTGTATCGCGACACGGATCGTGGCTCTGCGTATCGCGATTTCGATATGCATATTGTTACAGCCCTACAAATAAGGGGTGTAATGATGGAAAGATTCGAGTTGATTATCTGATTTCAAAGGCAACGACTGAAATGAATTGAGGCTACAATCAAATTATTACTGATAAAGAACATTGTGATGTGAGAAAGCAAAAAAAGAAGAAACCTTTATTTGTCACATGCACACTTCAAGCACAGTGAGATTCATCCTCTGCATTTAACCCATCTGAAGCAGTGAACACACGCCTGCACATGCCCAGAGCAGTGGGCAGCCACACTAGGGTGCCCAGGGAGCAGTCAGGGGTTCGGTACCTTGCTCAAGGGCACTTCAGCCCAAGGCCGCCCCACGTTAACCTAACTGCATGGCTTTGGACTGTGGGGGAAATCGGAGCACCCGGAGGAAACCCACGCAGACACGGCGAGAACATGCAAACTCCGCACATGCCCCTTTTCCACCAAAGCAGTTCCAGGGCTGGTTCGGGGCCAGTGCTTAGTTTGGAACCGGGTTTTCTGTTTCCACTGACAAAGAACTGGCTCTGGGGCCAGAAAAACCGGTTCCAGGCTAGCACCAACTCTCTGCTGGGCCAGAGGAAAGAACCGCTTATGTCAGCGGGGGGGCGGAGTTGTTAAGACCAACAACAATAACAAGACCGCGAAAGATCGCCATTTTTAAGCGAAGAGAGGCAGCAGCTGTACAAACGCGAAGTCAGCCATTATTATTATTGTTGCTGCTGCTTCTTCCGTGTTGCTTTTGCTTCGATATTCACGCCAAGGTTTATGCAAACGTAGCGACGTAACTGACGTGTCTTCCCTTAGCACCGCGAGCTATGGAAAAGCAAACTGGTTCTCAGCTGGCTCACAAGTTGTGAACCAGCACCAGCACTGGCCCCGAACCAGCCCTGGAACTGATTTGGTGGAAAAGGGGTAATAGAAAGGTCCTTGCCGGCCGCCGGGTTCGAACCCGGAACCTTCTTGCTATGAGGCGACCGTGCTAACCACTACACCACCGTGCCGCCCAAAAAACAAACAACCTTTTTCTACTTTACAAGAATTAACAGTAGGCCTCTCTCAGATTCTGAACACAGCCGTTCAAATATAACGATCGTAAAGTGCCAAACTGACTCGTATTGTAGTTGTTTCAGTGGCATCTCCAAATATTGAATCTTAGACTTATGAACCGACATGGTAGCAGGTTCAGTGGTGTCATCAAATACTGAATCGTCACCCAAAGCTAGTCACACTACAGCTCGCGATGCTTTGCGATGGACTAATCGATGAAAATGAGATGTTTTGGTGGTGATCTACAGGTGAGGTTGCGCAGCAGGCGAACACTCGACTGACTCGCCTTCGCACGCTCGAGCGGCTGCAATCTGGGGACCCAGTCGTTATGGGAAACACCTCATGCTGATTTGAGCACAGTCAGCCAGGCTTGTAGTACTAAAGTACGACTCATGCCCTAATTTTAGTGCTTGTTGAGTGGCTGGCTGCTAGCGCTAGCATCAAGCGGTGGGTGTGCTAGCTTGTACCTCCGGGTTTGCTCCTAAATGAATGCATTGCGTTGAGGTGATATTTCAGACTTGAACTCCTATGGCATGAAAATTCCTTGTTGCAGAGAACCAAGATCCTGTCAACAGATCCATCTGGGGCCATCCTTAAAAAATAAATCCGTTTCCTGTCCACCGGGTGAGCAAAGAAATTTTCAATCGGGAGGGAGGGATTTTTTTTTTTTTAATTATATACATGGATGGATAAGAAATCGCAATGCTCGGTTTGCTTTTTCTTTCAATACTTTATTACACAAGCAGACACATTTAATAAAATATGACGGTTTAATCAACTGAAACTTGTACAAAAACTAAGTTAGCATTTTAAATGCTGACTGCAACATTTGCAAAACTTTTATAAAGGTACTTAAAATGTCTGACACACGGACTTTTTGTAGTTCTAAATCGAGCGTTAGGCCTAGTTCGGATGAAATTACACTATTAAAATGATCACTGAATGATTTGTTTTTCTGAATCTTTACTATTTTGTTGTTCGCTAGAATACCATTTTGCGATTTCACACTTAAGCAAATGATGAAAACTCCGGATCTGCTTCCTTCATGGTGGCTGCCATTTTTTTGTGCCGCACGGCGCATGCGCAGAGCTGGTTCAGTTCAGAGTGCGCGCGCACTCGGCGGAGGCAGTAGTGTGTCGGAGGGAACAGAAGCAGAGATGACGCTTATTTTGTCTCCGGTAAACCAGTCTTCTCTCGTTCAATTACGTGCTGGCATCAAAAGACACCGTTGGTTGTAAATGAACCCAAACTGAGTGGTTGGAGTGTATTTTCATACACAAATGGAGAAATGTTGGCTGAGTGTGTAATTGTGTAGCCCCACTGCAGACCGTTGTCGTTGTTAATTCATAGCATGCTCAGCTGCGTGAATGCGTCATGCACCGAAAATAAGAGATTTACAAGCCAGGAACGCCTCATGATGCAATACGCAAGAAAAGAAAGAAGATTTACTGCCATTTTACTTTGTATTTGAGTAAAGTGAATGAATAAATGGTCTGTGGAAAATACATTTAATCCTGGGAACTGCGTGCACAGGAGTTTATTTTGTGTTTACTCCCCCCCGGCTGGCTACTTATTTGTCATGGCTGGCTAGTATGAGCCTTAGGCCAAGTTTACATTAGACCGTATCTGTCTCGTTTTCTTCGCGGATGCACTGTCCGTTTACATTAAAACGCCGGGAAACGGGAATCTGCCAGGGTCCACGTATTCAATCCAGATCGTGTCTGGTCCGGTGCTGTGTAAACATTGAGAATACGCGGATACGCTGTGCTGAGCTCTAGCTGGCGTCGTCATTGAACAACGTCACTGTGACATCCACCTTCCTGATTCGCTGGCGTTGGTCATGTGACGCGACTGCTGAAAAACGGCGCGGACTTCCGCCTTGTATCACCTTTCATTAAAGAGTATAAAAGTATGAAAATACTGCAAATACTGATGCAAATACTGCCCATTGTGTAGTTATGATTGTCTTTAGGCTTGCCATCCTTCCACTTGCAAGTGGTAAGTGATATGCGCTGGGATCACACACACAGCGGCTCAGTCCCGAATCACTGCTCGTGCGCTTCGCTCGCGCGCTCTGTGAGCTGCGCAGGGCCGGAGTGCGCACCCTCCAGAGGGCACTCGCTGTTCAGGGCGGAGTGATTTGGAGCGCAGGATGCCTGCGGAGCCGAGCGTATCCGTGTATTGGCGTTGCTATGTGCACGCGAATCGTGTATTGGTGTTGCTGTGTGCACACTAATCGTGTTAAAAACGTTAATCTGATGATCCGCTGATACGGTCTAATGTAAACCCCACCTTAGTGGAAAGCCCTGGGAATGCGTAAATGTCAAGTTCGATTTTAGATTTACGAACCCGAAAAAAATGTCGAAAAACCAGCGTTAAAAAAAAATTTCAACCGCACAAACGGCACTCACCCGGCCGGTGGACCGGAAACAGAACATTTTTTAAATAATGGCCTGGGTCTTTTTTTTTTTTTTTTTAAATGTTCCAAGCAGCGTGTTCTCGTCCGTCTCCTTCATTTTACTGCATGTAAAACCTGTGGCCAGAACGGTACTGCGTCAAAGGTCACGACGAACGTGATTAATTTAACGCGTTGTTTTTTCTGTGATTAATTAACGTGTTACTCTGACAGCCCAACTTTAAACATATGAGCCAATTTTATCCCCAATACATCTATTTATCCCTGAAAGTATGCAGTTCTGAAAGTATAAGCTCCCCAAGCGAGTAAGTAGTTCCTCTCAATAAGTCCTTAGAACGGTTTAATTCCCGTTTATCAATGAAACACGTTCAGACTGGGTTTCTACTTTCAGCAGGAACTAAAAGAGGCAAGTGGGGAACTGAAGAAATCTTGGACCACATAACTGATCTGAGGAATCATTTGAGCCCATTATTTGGATTAGTTGCGTTATGTTATATCGAATCTGCACAGAATTTAAACTGTCACTTGTGCTGGTGTGGAAATTGTGGCTCTGTATTGTGTATGTACATAGAAAAAAAAGAAAAAAAAAACCAACATCTGTCTGTTGTTTTGTCATTTGTATGAATCGAGGTTAAAGCGTATATGCAGAACCATGGCCTCACTTTTGTTTATAAATGCCTTGAGACCTCAAGAATGGCACAGGAATAGTTTTAAGTGTTAACAATAAATCTAATAGGAAGTTTTACGATTAAAATGATTCATATACTGTAGGTAGCGGTCTGAAGCGAATGACCTTGACGTCCATAACGTCACAGCAGGAAGTCTATCGGTCTCATCGCCATTTCCGCTATACTAAAACACAGAGCTGACTGCAACTCCGATCCTCCATTTTGAGCTAATTTATCACCATGCCACGTAGATGTGTTACTGGCCGGTGCAGAATGATGGTGGCCCAAGAATGTTCAAACTGCAAAGATTTGGACGCGTTTTGCGAGAAGTTCACGGGCACATCCGGCGCCTACGAAGTGGTCTCTCCTCTGCTCTGCACGTTTTACTGAAGACTCGTACGAAACCTCTGATCTGTTGAGGAGCGTTGGCTATAAGCCTGTATTGAAAGAGGGTGCAGTACCAACAATTAAATAAAACTACAAGAAAAGGAAAGTATTTAATTAATTTTTTTTTTTTTAAAAAGGAAAGCAAGTTTAGTTACACCAGTTCTACCGGAGTGAACCGAGGGTGGTTGGTAAAACCCGGGACGGAACGGGACAGATCGCTCAGGCAGTGACCTCCCCGCAGTTGTTGCTAAAACAGGTGACATTCCGTTCCGTCCCGTCCCGGGTTTTAGTAATTGCCTGAGCTGAGCAGTAATGGCGGAGTACTCAGTATGGAGAAAATGGAGAATGAGTGGTCCAGCAGTCTGATTTCTCCGCTGGATATTGCTGCCATTTCACCCTTACATGGAAGAAGTGAATGAACGGAGAACTGAACGAACAACTGAAAGTCAGATTGTTTCAAAACAATTGGCCACAAGGTCGGCCTTCAAGAAGCGAGAACACACAGCTAAGCTCAGACTCTCATCTGGATTAAAAAACAAATCTGCATTTAGATTAATACATGTAACTTGTATTGTGTGTTTAAGTTAGCGGTATAAGATTATTTAATTTGCTTCAGAATGTGATTGTCTCAGTTCATCTGATTATTTAATTCGCCTTTTACATTTTATCAGTGAAAATGCATGCATGTACATGTATGTTGCATAAGTTATAACACCCATCCTGTTTTAATGAGAGTCAACCCACAATCAGTGAAGTCAAATCAGTCTTAGTTGAGCGAGTCGGTAACGGGATTTCTTACTTTCATCATAAATTTTTATTTATATGACTTTGGTCTATAGCTGTAAAAGGCCTCGGCCTTAAAACCGGTTCCCGCTGTGACGTCACGCACTCGGGGCTGGCTGGCTCAGCGGGGCAGCTCGAATGCCAACTTTGTGGTCGATTTTAACTCTCAAAAATATTTTTTTTTATTCCCATTTATGCAGCATACAAGAGTCAAGGATGGAGATACTATCCACTCAGAAATTTATTTAAAAATAAAAGGTTCTGCGTATCTGCTTTAAGGTAGATTTCCGCCTCGCCATAGACATGCACTGGCTGACAGCTGAATCCGTTTTATTTCATTATAGTATTGGTGGCGGATCTTTTTACTGAGCTAGCCCCCCCCAAGATATATAAATCCTATACCTGTAGGGAGGGGAAAAAAAGGGTCCTAATTTCTAACTTGCCTCATCTCCGGAGTGGTACCCTCATGGTACCTCATCCTCAAATCATTGCTACATTCTGTGTTTTTATGGTGGCTGACCCAAAACAAGAAATCTCGTGCCTCTGAAGCGCCTTTCACATGTAGGGAAGCCATGGCCGAATGGTTGTCGGTTCGATTCCCTGGACAAGCAGGAATGGCTGAAGTGCCCTTGAGTAAGGCACCTAACACCCCCACCTGCTCCCCAGGGTCTGTTATACGTCGCTCTGGATTAAAAAAAAAAAGTCTGCTAAATGCCATTCATGTAATGTAACACGTTTGCTCCAGCAGGGGGCGCCATTTTGTGCGTTTCATATTCGGCTGGAATTCTGTCACCTGAGCCGTGAAGTTGAAGGTTTATGACCCAGGACACTGACAGAGCATCGCAGATGCTGCAAGTTCATGAACTCATGAACATCCTGGCTCGCTAAATCAATGCTATATTCAGACGCAGTGTCCCGGGGCTCCTTTCTCGAGTCTTGTTTGCTTGTGTCTGCTCCAATAATTAACAAAGGCTTTTCACTGAAACTTTACATAAGATAAGATCAGAGATCCGAGATGGAGATCAGAGAGCTGAGAATGCACTCGAGAACCATCAGGTCGCTTATATAATCCTTCAGCCTTGTTCATTCATACACGCATTCAATTATAGATCACCCAATATAGCTTTAATCCTGGTGGTGCTCCCCCCCCTCCCCACACACACACACGAGAACAGCAAGAGTACCTTGAAAATGGGTTCAATCTCTCATCACACACTTGATTAGTGTGCGTATACTTACTATTTAGTAGAATCGGACAGCTGGTACTCTCTGCGGCGGTCGTAGGCCTCCTGGATGCCCGGATCGGACCACAGTACCTTGATGGCGCTAACGTAGGGCTGATCGAACGACGAGACCTTCTCGATGTCCACCTCCTTCACCAGCATGGCGTTGGCCTGCAGTCAAATTACAGTCCCGATACAGGATGTTAACACCGCGGGAAGAAAAAGGACCAGTGCTGTTTATAAGCGTGACCAAAAGAGGAAAAGAACAGAGCGGGTCTACGCAATCTAACAAATCCATATCGTCCACATAACCTACATAAAACGGAAAAATTTAACCGAGAACTTGATTATTTATCGAGCCGTCGGCCCTTAGCTGTGTACAGGGCGGCGTCTCTGTGTGTACGTCTCAAAAAATTATCATTTCATTCATTAAAAACGTTTATATTTTTCATTCAGTGTATTCGAGCTTCCCTGAAAGTTCTTGAACGTTAAAGAAAATCCAGCTGGTAAATTTTACAGGTTATTACAATGAAACGCAGCTCTGTTTTGACTGAAATTGTCTCCCTCCCCAAACTAACCCGTTACAGCTTTTGTGCATTTAGCTCCATTTAGAACAAAACCATCTGGGCGAGTGTGTACTAGGGATGGCGAAAACTAAAAAAAAAATCTTGACCGACCACCGAGCCTCATTAGCCGGTTAAAGTCGGTTAACCTATGAGTTTAAATAGGGATGCAAACGGCACGCCTTTTGGCGGATGCCGCCTTTTTCACGGCTGAATCGTGCAGATCCAATTTTTTTTTTTAGGGGGGGCGTTGGAGTGTCTGAATAATTTCATCAGAGTAAATTCTGTATTAAAATTACTAAATAAGCAAATGGCGTTACAGTCCATGAAACATAGGAAGTATGAGAAGAAAACAGCAAATCAGAAAGCTGCGCACGTTTTCGCGGAAGCTGCGCAAACGTGCGCAGCTTTCTGATTTACTGTTTTCTTCTCATACTTCCTATGTTTCATGGACTGTAACGCCATTTGCTTATTTAGTAATTTTAATACAGAATTTACTCTGATGAAATTATTCAGACACTCCAACGCCCCCCCTAAAAAAAAAAAAAAAAAAAAAAAAAAAAATCGGATCTGCACGATTCAGCCGTGAAAAAGTCGGCATCTGTGCCTTTAGTTTGTGTGGAGAGAGATGATCTGCAATAACATGCATTGCTGGCTACAGACCGAAACATACTTTCAGAATGCACTGGCCAAGGCAGGACTAAACTCGATGTGCCTTCTAATAATTAAAAAAAAAAAAAAAAAAACAACAAAAAAAAACAGAATAGTAATTTGTAAGCTAAAAAGCCTGTGTCTACACTTTTCTTTTGCCGAGTGGCAGCGGGAGGGCGGGACATGACTGAATGGGTGTTTCTGATTTGTCAGCTGTCTTTAACTGGGGCGGGAGGGCGGGACATGACTGAATGGGTGTTTCTGATTTGTCAGCTGTCTTTAACTGGGGCGGGAGGGCGGGACATGACTGAATGGGTGTTTCTGATTTGTCAGCTGTCGTCCTTACACCGCATGGCATGCCCCAAGCGTTTACAAACACAGAATTCCAGGTTCTCCGCTCCAAAATTGGCAGCTTCAAAACAATTGATTTTTTTTTTTTTAACCGACAACCAAAAAAAAAAATTAACCGGTTGACATTGATTCGGTCAACCACCGGTCAAACGGTCATCGGTTAACATCCCTAGTGTGTACGGGTCACTGCTTTCCGACAGCCCGGTCAACAGGAACCGCAAGTTTACATATTAATGTAATGTACCGGGGCTTATATGACAGACATGCAAAAGCATTTTGCATTTTTGGAAGGAGTCTCCAGTTTCAGTACTTCGTCAGTCAGAGGTAACTTGAAGTTGTGAGATATGACCTGTCCTTACCAGAGGGGAACCGGCAGGGCCTTCTAGACCTTCAGAGAAGCCCAAACGTATCAGCATTCCAAAGATGTTATATTTAATTTCTTTCACAATTTTCATTCTAATCATTTTCTTCTGATTCTAATTTTCTATCTAATTTGCTTCAAAAATGAAAGCGTTACCGTCCTGAAAACATTAAAATCGACTTATCCAGTGAGGTTTGTTTGCTGAGAAGAGTTTAGAGCTGGCTCACTCATTGGTTAGGACTTCATTGCCGGGACAGCAGGCCATGGCAGATGAATTAACCAATCAGATTTTGAGTTATAGTGGGCGGGACCAAAAACGTATTCATTCAGCCTTCTTGAAACCCGACGTGAGCTTAACCGTGACTCGGCGAAGTCAGTGCAGCACTAAAGTCACCTTCCAGCCGGTGTAGCGTTCATCAATAGTGTTAGCTAGGGCTGCGTACCTAAACGTAACATCAGGTACCGGTACAGAGGTTTAGGTACAGGTCCGGACCTGTACCTGAACAATTTGACAAATTCTTCTGAACTTCTTCAATAATGACAGAAACATTAATAAACTGCTGACAACTTGTCAGTATCTTTATTCAAAGAAAACCGAACATAACTAGGTTTCCTACCTCACTTCTCAGTCTCACACTTAGTTAACTTGGGACAAAAAGTCATAAGTTGTCTCACAGCGAGAAGTGACTACACTAGAGTACTACAGACTCCGCGCAGTCCGCAGCCTTTAACTTGTGCGGCAAAATTACACAAAGCAACAAAGGCCGCCAATGCCAGCAAAGGAAAAAATGGCTGACCTGCTTTTGAGTCTTTTTGACCAATCAGAACGCTGGCTCAGCCAAGCTCTCGCAATGTCTCGTGAGACTGTGGCGAGAGGATCTCAAATCAAAGATGGCTCCGATTTCAAGTTTCAGCGCGGCATTTTACGTCTTTTCCAGTGCTAAATTTTCGTCTTTGTGGTCGGATTTACGCATCTTCAGTCACAAAATAAGCAGATACTTGGTGTAAATTTATATCGGTGCAGTACCGGTACTTCATGATCCGGTATTTTGGACCTGTACCGAATCGATTTTCACGGTACACAGTACCGGTACGCAGCCCTAGTGTTAGCGAATGCTAATAAAGCAGCCAAGCCAGTGCTATCTATCGAGAGCAAGTAGCACAGGCTAACGACCGAGAAACTACGATTTCGGTCTCCAGACTTTTCTTCCACGCTGGACGCTCGCTCCAGTATTTTTCCACTCAGACTTAAGTATTTTCATTTCCCTCTGCAATTTACTTCGTTATTTTTAAAATCAACATCGACAGCTACCAGACAGCCTGCCGCTAATCCCTTACAAAATCCTTCACCCTGTTGGTGTCTGGCGAAGTTTTGGCTGAGCTCAAGTCCCAGCTGTAATAGTAACGGTTCACCACTGGTCTTTACAGTTTCTCAGAAACATAAATCTCAAAAGATCTTTTGAATAAATAATAATTTTTAAAAAATACTTGGAGGAATAAAACGCTTCTTGCCAAAACACAATCCTCTTTGCAGGAGCATTGCTCAGTACTCTCTTGCTCTTCGTTTATTAAAGACTTCGAAATTCAAACATTTTTCCTTCCGCGGTGTGACGCATTTCCAAGTGGAGTTAAAAGGAGATGCGAGGCTGGGGTCAGTCGTCGAGGACTGCTCGTTCAATCGCTCGCCTCCAGAACCTGTTCAACATTCCTCAGGAAAAGGCTGAAAATTGCTTCACAGAAGAAGTGAAGCCATATTTATTTAAACCTGGCCAATGGTGTAGTCTGAGCATCTCAAGATTTCTTTTTATTTCCTGTCTGTGAATCAAAAATCAGAGTCGGGGGGGTGGGGGGGGGGGTTAGGGAGTTGGAGGAGTAACCACTGGCCAGGAATTTTTTGAACCGATTACAGAGGCCATGAGCTAACAATAAAACAAAGACCAGCTTTGATTTTTCAGGTCGTCTTTGAAACGACTTGTGGTTTCCCAAAGCATTGTAAGATGGTTTCCACTGCGAGCGAGTGTTTGATGAGAGACTCGCTGTGCCGTTTAACGACGATGTTTGAACCGCAAGGCTTTCGGGAACTCGTAAAAAACTGGTAGCGAGGACAATGTGGTGAAACTCGCTCGAGTTTGGAGGAATAAAAACTACGAATGTGGCACAAATCCGGACCGTGACCACTAAGGTATGATGCTCTGATATCTACTTCTAGTTCAAGTTTAGTTTTTAAACTTCTGAACACTTGAGCACATTTACATATGTGAACTTTGCCGTCCTGTCCATGGCCAGTGTCGGCTCTGGTTTAATATTCCGTGGATATTTTTACTTGTGTGTAAAACTATTCACAAATTATATAACGCTGAGGTCGAGGCATTCCATTTCGGGGAAGCGGAGTGTCTCACAGCCAGCTCTGAAGAGTCTCGGTTGCACTCACGCTGCATGCACAAGAGGGATAATCGCAATTGCAGGCTTTGCTTTTGGGCTCTGCGGCGCACCGGGAGAGTGTTGGTGCAGGCAGGCGAAGCCGAGAGGACTGGAATGTGCAGCCAAAAATGTTAGAAAAAACAAGTTACGCTTGCTTTCGATTTAAGTTGAAATCTTTGCGGTGCTGCTGCATACCGCAGCCTCGCACGGTGAGGTATTGGGCAAGAGATGGTAAGCCTTTTACTTAATATTAAATTACTTTATTAAAGTAAAAACTTCAACAGGGAGCAGGATTTTACTCGGACCACATAAACGCAGAATGTGTAAAATCAAGAAAAACTAAACTGAATGAGAAAATCGTGATTCAATCCCAGTGATGTGAAACAATTCAGAGTTATTCCACGAAATCGAGTCGTATAGGAGCTGATCGCCTATAATCCACGTACGACCAGATTGAGTGGAATAACTGTTTTATTCTAATCCACATTCACTGGATTTTGAAAAACAGCGCATTTTTATTTGGATTTTTTGCAAATTCGATAAACAAAAACTTTATACAAAACGTCCGACAAAATAATTTCCGCTTAGAATGTAAACAAACTGGCGAAATGATATGGAATCAATTTTGTGCCAAAATGTTCATACAATACTTTGGAAATATCAAACAAAAACGACAAATCAAAATACAAAAAAAAAAAAAAAAGTCAATTTTTTTTAGACTGGCAAACAAATTATTCGTGTAATCATGCAAAATATCAGTCTATTACTCTTCAGAAACCTTTTATTTTTGTTCCGCGTCTTTCTCAGTTTTGTTTGACATAATTTATTTTGGTTGCGATTCCAGCTTTCTCGTTTGCGCTCCCTGACTTTTTGCTTGCAGTTTTGGCACAAACTTGACGTGTGGGTGGGCTGTCCAGGAACGCATTCCCATTGGCTAACTTGTGTTTGACTGACCACTACGCTCAGCCATTCCCTACTCGGATTCTGGCGGACTGTTTGACGAGTGACTGATCCATTGACGGTAAACAAGGATCGAGTGGACTTCAGTGGCGACTATGATATTGAATTAATTCAACAAAGTGTAAATTCAATATCATATGGCCCTTTTCCACTACCCTTTTTCAGCTCACTTCAGCTCGCTTCAGCTCACTTCAGCCCGACACGGCTCGCGTTTCGACTACCAAAAACCAGCACGACTCAGCTCGCTTCAGCCCTGCTTAGCCCCTAAAACTCGCACCGTTTTGGAGTGGGGCTGAAGCGAGCCAAGCCGTGCTGAGTGAGGCTGGGGGCGTGAGCAGACACTCCCCTGTGCACTGATTGGTGAGGAGGAGTGTCCTCACATGCCCACACACGCCCCGCAAGCGCGCTGGGATCTGTAAACACCGCAAACCCGGAAGGAGAAGAATTACGAATTACGAGAATTTCTGAAGCCTTATGCGCCTCGCCTCATCTATACGCTCTTGCCAGTATCTGTCCGCGTTGTCGGTGACAACAAGCCACAGCACCAAGACCAGCAACACTAACGACTCCATGTCTTCCATGTTTATTGTTTACTATTCGGGTCGTGAGACTACCGCTTAAAAGATCACTGATGTCACTGTTTGCGCTGCTTAACGACATCACGTGACGTCCACCCACTTTCGCTAACTCCACCCAATGTGTCCACCCACTTCCAGCCAGCACGGTTCAGCGCGGTTGTAGTCGAAATGCAACTCCAACAGCCCCGCTCAGCTCGACTCAGCACGGCACGGCTCAGCCCGGCTCAGCCGCATTTGTAGTGGAAAAGCGGCAATAGTCGCCACTGAAGTCCACTCGATCCTTGTTTACCGTCAATGGATCGGTCACTCGTCAAACAGTCCGCCAGAATCCGAGTAGGGAATGACTGAGCGTAGCTGTCAGTCAAACACAAGTTAGCCAATGGGAATGCGTTCCTGGACAGCCCACCCACACGTCAAGTTTGTGCCAAAACTGCAAGCAAAAAGTCAGGGAGCGCAAACGAGAAAGCTGGAATCGCAACCAAAATAAATTACGTCAAACAAAACGGAGAAAGACGCGGAACAAAAATAAAAGGTTTCTGAAGAGTAATAGACTGATATTCTAGACGATTACACGAATAATTTGTTTGCCAGTCTAAAAAAAAATTAGACTTTTTTGGGGTTTTTTTTTTGTATTTTGATTTGTCATTTTTGTTTGATATTTCAAAAGTATTGTATGAACATTTTGGCACAAAATTGATTAAATAAAATGACAGAAGCAATTTGTGAAAAATGCTTTTAAAAACAAACAAAAACAAACAAACAAACCCTTCCCATCAAATACTTTCATTCCATATTTTATTGCTTTTTCTTTTGGGGTGGGCTTGTTTGAATAGAGTTTTTATTTCGTCCTCGGTTGGTTCAGCAACACGCTCCACCATTTTGTTTTTCTCTCCTCACGGTATACGAGCTGATAGCCTAGTAGTAGAAGAGCCAATCAGAGCGCACGGTTGTTCATATCATTGCTCAGCGAATGTGGATAGAATAATCTTTATTACTTTATCCACACTCACTGAGCAAGGATATGAGCATTGCGTGCTCAGATTGGCTACTCTACTACTAGGCTATCAGCTCATATACCGTGAGGAGAGAAAAACAAAATGGCGGCATGCATCAAGTCAGATATATCACTTTATCATCAAGTATTTAAAAGAAACAAATAGCTAAAGGAATAGAGCCCCCCGCAAATATCTCCTGTTCCACTCTCCAGCTCAGTTGGTGACGGTAATGCACCTTTAAGTTGGTTTGCCAACCGCTAAAAAATCCTAAAAGAACATCATGGCAGAGCGTGTTGCTGAACCAACCGAGGACGAAATAAAAACTCTACTCGAAAACAAAGCCCACCCCAAAAAAAGCAACAAAATACAGAAAGAAAGTATTTGATGGCAAGAACGTATATTTTTATTTACCAAGAATAGCACTTTTCACAAATTGCTACTGTCATTTCGCTGGTTCGTTTACATTTTAAGTGGAAATGATTTTGCAGATTTCTGGTAGTTCGGAACACAAGACCCGCCAGGAGGAGTAGGCGCTTGGCCCGGTCCCCACCGACCACAGGAAGGCCGCTATAGGAACGGCAGTTCCACTCGGAACCTTGCGGTCTCTACGCCTTAATTTTGTATCCAGTTTTTAAATTTATCTAAATTTGCAAAAACTTAAAAAAAAAAAAAAGCCCCGTTTCTCAAAATCCAGTGAATGTGGATAGAATAAAACAGTTATTCCACTCAATCTCGTCATACATCGCTTATAGCCGACTCGATGCTATGCGCCTCATCAGCTATCGGCTCATGTACGACTCGATTTCGTGGAATAACTTAAAATTATTCTTCAATAACATCTGAGATTTTTGTCGTTAAATTCTCAGTTAAACTTCTGTCAGTCAGTCATCGCCATGTTGATCGACTTCTACTTTAATGTTCTTCGCCTTCCTGATCGTCGCTCCTGTGTGTACCGAAAGCGAGCGGTGCTTTAGTCCTTTCACCTCCTCATCCCTACACTCCGCTTAGCTTTATAAGCTTCGACTATAATGCTACCACCACCGTGCTTTCCATCACAGTTTGCTAACCAGCCGTGTCGAGCTTCTCACATAACCCGGACAGCAGCACTGCATTCTGGACCTCGGAGTCTGACGTTTCTTGACTTCTACACCTCGTTAAAACCAAGTTTAAGATCCCTGCCGACGTCTCGCACGAATCACTACTCGTCGGGAAATACTTCAACGTAAAAATTTCAGGATGCGTTTTCTTTTCCGTCTTCCGCTCTCCCTCACCTTGTTCTGCTCGTACTTGTAGGGGATTTTGAGCGTCTCTGTGGCGCGGATCATGGACTGCATAGACGTGTAGATGTTCTGGTAGACCAGCTTGGTGAAGCCGCGCTTGTCTTCGTCCGTGTAGCCGGCTCCATGGATGATGCGCATCTGTTTGATAAACGTGCTCTTGCCGCTCTCTCCTGTACCTGTAAGGACAAAGAGGTCAGGGTTTAAAAAGGTCAGCTCCTGTGACATTTCCCACGTCATAGCATCGGTTCGGTGGATATTGTGTTCACACGTTATCAGTTTCACGCAGTCGCAAAAGACCTGCTGATGCGCACGCAGCAAAAAAAAAAAAAAAGAAAAGTCAGTCAATTAATTTGAATCGGCAACTAGAAACTTTTCACCAAATGATTTCCTGCAATCAAAAGCACATCGCAGATACAACCCCGATTCCAAAAAAGTTGGGACAAAGTACAAATTGTAAATAAAAACGGAATGCAATGATGTGGAAGTTTCAAAATTCCATATTTTATTCAGAATAGAACATAGATGACATATCAAATGTTTAAACTGAGAAAATGTATCATTTAAAGAGAAAAATTAGGTGATTTTAAATTTCATGACAACAACACATCTCAAAAAAGTTGGGACAAGGCCATGTTTCCCACTGTGAGACATCCCCTTTTCTCTTTACAACAGTCTGTAAACGTCTGGGGACTGAGGAGACAAGTTGCTCAAGTTTAGGGATAGGAATGTTAACCCATTCTTGTCTAATGTAGGATTCTAGTTGCTCAACTGTCTTAGGTCTTTTTTGTCGTATCTTCCGTTTTATGATGCGCCAAATGTTTTCTATGGGTGAAAGATCTGGACTGCAGGCTGGCCAGTTCAGTACCCGGACCCTTCTTCTACGCAGCCATGATGCTGTAATTGATGCAGTATGTGGTTTGGCATTGTCATGTTGGAAAATGCAAGGTCTTCCCTGAAAGAGACGTCGTCTGGATGGGAGCATATGTTGCTCTAGAACCTGGATATACCTTTCAGCATTGATGGTGTCTTTCCAGATGTGTAAGCTGCCCATGCCACACGCACTAATGCAACCCCATACCATCAGAGATGCAGGCTTCTGAACTGAGCGCTGATAACTCGGGTCGTCCTTCTCCTCTTTAGTCCGAATGACACGGCGTCCCTGATTTCCATAAAGAACTTCAAATTTTGATTCGTCTGACCACAGAACAGTTTTCCACTTTGCCACAGTCCATGTTAAATGAGCCTTGGCCCAGAGAAGACGTCTGCGCTTCTGGATCATGTTTAGATACGGCTTCTTCTTTGAACTATAGAGTTTTAGCTGGCAACGGCGGATGGCATGGTGAATTGTGTTCACAGATAATGTTCTCTGGAAATATTCCTGAGCCCATTTTGTGATTTCCAATACAGAAGCATGCCTGTATGTGATGCAGTGCCGTCTAAGGGCCCGAAGATCACGGGCACCCAGTATGGTTTTCCGGCCTTGACCCGTACGCACAGAGATTCTTCCAGATTCTCTGAATCATTTGATGATATTATGCACTGTAGATGATGATATGTTCAAACTCTTTGCAATTTTACACTGTCGAACTCCTTTCTGATATTGCTCCACTATTTGTCGGTGCAGAATTAGGGGGATTGGTGATCCTCTTCCCATCTTTACTTCTGAGAGCCGCTGCCACTCCAAGATGCTCTTTTTATACCCAGTCATGTTAATGACCTATTGCCAACTGACCTAATGAGTTGCAATTTGGTCCTCCAGCTGTTCCTTTTTTGTACCTTTAACTTTTCCAGCCTCTTATTGCCCCTGTCCCAACTTTTTTGAGATGTGTTGCTGTCATGAAATTTCAAATGAGCCAATATTTGGCATGAAATTTCAAAATGTCTCACTTTCGACATTTGATATGTTGTCTATGTTCTATTGTGAATACAATATCAGTTTTTGAGATTTGTAAGTTACTGCATTCCATTTTTATTTACAATTTGTACTCTGTCCAAACTTTTTTGGAATCGGGGTTGTAGATCATTTCATTATTAACTGGACTTATTAAACGTTAGATGAACTACAAATAAGGTTAAGCAGTCACAGAGAAGTCTTGGTATGAGTTCAAATCTCAGCATTGCCAGAGGACCACTACAACCATACTTGGGTTTGTATATTAGTTTAGTTTATCGACTTCGCCACATTTACACATGATAACTAATTACAAACTAGCAAAGTGTGACGGGGAAAAGGAACACAACACACGCCAAACCCCTCCATGCTAAAACACGGTAATACAAACATTACATGACAGTATGTGCTGATATGAATTAATGCACGTGTTGTTGAATAGATAAGGGCCCGGGGTCCCACGACACCAAGAACTACAACTATAATCTCGCTTGGTCCTGCCATTCAGGGAAATAAATGCATGCAACTTAGGAATATAGTCATGGAAGGTCCCCCCCAAGTAGTAGCACATTATTCCGGGTCATACTGTACAGCATGGACTCCAAAACAACCCATGTACACACTCCGGTGGCTGATAAAACACGGATCCGCAACAGATTACGGAAATATAACAAAAAAGGCTCCAAAATACAGAGTGGTTACGAATTTTTTTTTTTTAAAGATACTTTTTTGGACTTTTTTCACCTTTATTGGATAGGACAGTGTAGAGACAGGAAATGAGCAGGAGAGGGAGACGGGGAAGGATCGGGAAATGACCTCGGGCCGGAATCGAACCCGGGTCCCCGGATTTATGGTATGGCGCCTTATCCACCTGAGCCACGACGCCCCCATACGAATTTTAATCCGGATGCATCACGGATGCTAATAATTTACAGATTGGTCACGGATGTTTCAGGATATTACAGATTGGTTAGAGATTATGCTTCACGGATAAAAAATTAACAAGTCTAAAACAAACGTTTGGACTGCCGAAGTTCATAATTCAAATATCTTGCCTGCATTTCCATGTTTTTTTTTTTTTAAATTATTTACTATTGAAATTTCGCCGAAAATAATCACATATCCGTGAAGAAAAGATCTGTGCTTTGTATTCTATTTTATTTTCCGTGAATCCGTATTCCGTGACTTCATGATGCAACAAGGATGTACAAAAGATGCCCGGGGGAAACAGAGCACGTGCTCAGACAACGTCACATGTAAATAATAACAATGACCTGATTGGTCAGATGTTTATCGGATCAGGTCCAGGCCTGGAAAAAAAAAAAATGCTCCAGAAGCAAATATCTCACTGATCTGGATAAACCCAGGCCTGGACTATAGGGATCGTTATGGGTTTGGTGGGACCACGAACCACACAAATTGCAGGGGACTGATTTATTTATTAAAAGGTTAATCGGTATTGTTGGACTGGGCCTTAAGATATATAAAAATTAAATCGGACACAGAAACTGTACGATATTAGCACTGGATGGCCGACAGAAAAGGGGTTTAAAAATATTTTTAAAAAGACCCATCCAAGACATTTTTGGATGAGCAAGAAGACTCACAAATCAATAAACTATACGGTTTTGAATGGTGATGTTGGTTTCAATTTGAAATAAAATGATGAAAGAAATAATACAGATCAAACTAAATCTTTGATGTGAATATTCTATTCAGAATTTGGCAAAAATTCTGCAGATTTGTGGAAAAATGGCGGCTTGATCTGGGACATGATCAATGGTTGACTACATCGCATTCCCTTAAAAAGGTTGTAGTCCACTGAAAAGTCTACAGTTATCACTAATTGTATTTTAAGTTGTAACTTTATACAACTAAGGATTGGTGCGCTCACAGAATAATCATAACCGTAATAAAACATCATGCAAAAGATTTGATCACCGTTGTAACTCCATTTTCCGCAGACCCAAAACCAATACGATCGTGTGTTTTGATCTAAACGGAAAGCCTCAGGGTCAAGGTCACTACTTCACCAAAAGTAGTAACTTAAAATCACTACGCCATATAAACATTGTTATAAATCTGCGATTTTGTTTTTTAAAACGAAAGCTGAAAGTTAGGTATAGAATATGTTTCTTACAGAATGTGTTACGATGGTAGCTGGTCTTGTATGAATTTCTGAGCTATAAAATGAGTCGTGGTGTATTTTTTACCATAGCGTGTTATTTGTGTGCGGGGAAGGACACACATTAACAATTTGCATGTGTAGAATGGAATTTTCCACTCCGACAGTTAGAAGTTGATCGCGCTTCCATTTGCGGTCTTTCTGTTACGCGGGTGATCTGTTCGGACGTTATCACTGAAAAGGTGAGTTTGACAGTTTTATTTTGTTTTAGTCTTGCAGTATAAGGCAATAGAATGTTTCTTTTTCATCTTGCTTTCATATTTCGTAGTGTTTGCGTATTTTTGGCCAATATTTTGCAACCATGGTCAATTTAGATGGAACTTTTGATAGACTCTACGGCCAGTCATTTTGCCCCGCCCCCGCCTCGCGCTCCGTCCGGTGCGGTAGTGATGTCCCGTTGCTTGCGCGCCGCAGCAGAGACCCGCGCGACCTTCAGCCGGTACAGTCACTGTTCTTTTACCACCGCCGTTATTCTCATCTTTCCGGTGTGTTCTTGATTTTTCCATTGTGTCCTATTTCGCCGTATCAAACACCCAAACTGTATCATATTATTCATATTTAAGTGAATAATCAATTCAGTCATCATAACTTGACATTTTTAACCCAAGCAATCAAAAAGAGGAAATTTATTCAACATTTTCACTCTTCTGTGAAGGAGGGGCTTTAATTCTTCATGATGGAGTTATTTTATATGGAAATCAATTTTACAAAAGCATTTGAATTGTAATCAAAAAAATGTTCCACAGTGGAGGCCAGATAAAGCAAGATACTATCTTTATTCTTATTAAACATGACAAAAGAAACATTGAGTGTTCGGTAAATGCAAAAAAAAAAAAGTAAAATTAGAAAATTTATTTTTTGACCATAATGTCCCAAATGAGAGAGCAGTTTCTGAGACGGACTCATAAACCAATTACATGTGCATCAAGTTATCTTGCACTCCAAGAAACTCCTTTTTCATCATGAGAGCGCTCAGAAGAGACTCGCCAGCCTGGTTCGACCCGTCAGGAAAGCCATGGTAACTCAATAAATCACTCTTTACACCCGCGGTGAGCAGAAAAGCATCTCTCCACGTCAGATTCCCCAAACAGCAAAGACTGGAGAAACATTGCCAGGTCTTTTTATAATCCTCACCCTGTCTAATTATACAGCCAAACGACAACACGGACCTCTTATTGAAGAACCTTCAACAGGCCTTTCATTCCAGAAGAATGATTCAAATGATGAAAAGCACAAAAAAAAAAAAAACCACCAAAAAAGCCGGCAGTGAAAAGACCACAAATGTTTTTTTTTTTTTAAATCATTAAAGATCTCATACATTTTCACGTTATGAGCACAAAGCTGACGAGCTCCATGCCCCGATGATTCATTAACTCGTCTCTCTTCCTGTTTGGATCGGTTATTTTGAGAACAGCAAAGGAAGGATTGAACTCCTCGAAGCGGCTTGACCCGTGCTTTGAGTGAGTTGACCTTACCCTGATTCCCTTCCTCTTCAAGAGCGTTCCATTGTTTTCCTGGTAGAAATCTTCAAAACAAGTATGACGGCATTCCCAGAGAAACGGCGCTTAACAAACTACTTCAGAGGAACTGGCGTTACCTGGCGTTTCTACTGTGACTGGAACACGAGTATGAACTCGCATTACATTAATGGCATTTAGCAGACGTACAACATACCCACAGCAGCCCGGGGAGCAGTCGTGTAACAGTAGGTGCCTTGCTCAAGGGCACTTCAGCCATTCCTGCTGGTCCAGGGAATTGAACAGACAACCATTTGGTCCCAAAGCTGCTTCTCTAACCATTAGGCCATGGCTTCCACCAAGAGATCAGATTACTGAAACTGAAAAGTTTCCATGAAGGCGGCGTTTTAACGTCCTTGCTTCTGTCTTCCATGGAAATGAAGCAACCAGATATTAAAGTGCATATCACGGGTAAATTCAGGAGCAAGATCAATGTAATTCTTTTTTTTTTTTACCTTGCGCAATACCAGAAAAAAATCAGTTGAAATCAAGCCATTTGAGGCGAATTGGTCCGCCTCTGAAAAAACTTGGCATTTGGATTTCCCGGCAAACACTGATTTTCATGACGTCGCGTCATGTGCGGGACGCCTCCTTCTGAATCCTACGTCAGCGCTGGTTTGTTTATGAGAAAACGACCTGGTGGTTTTCTGCAAATTTCTTCAACGTTATCACGTAATTATTAAAATGGTTAACAGATGTATCGTAGGAGGGTGTAGCAACACCAATCTTGATGGGATTAGTACTCATCGTTTCACAAAAGACCGGACGACAAGAGAGAAATGGGAGCGCTTCGCGCGAGGCACCCGGAAAAAGCCGAAGACCAAGCAGAGCCGAGAAAAAGACCAAGAAAATTGGCAATTCACAAGTTGACTGTTGCCAGGGTAAGAAATAAGAGAGACTATACTCTAAATTAGGCGTTCCTGTGTTTGTGTGGTACACGGATAATGTTATTTATTGACACACACAAAAGTAAACAACACGAAAGCGCTGGGCGATAATTCACTTACTTCACATGTATCAAGGGATCTGCGTGTCAGGGCTTGAGATCTTGGGACCTGTCAAACGCATTAAATGTATATACAACCCTGCTTCGCCGATTCCATGTGTGTAGCTTATGAAATCTTTCTCCTATAGTAGCCAGTACTCTTCTAAATTAAGAAATACATAATAGTAATTAGAAAAAATATGATTTATGTAACAATAGATAGATGAGCATTGATACACGAGTCCAAAATTCGTTAAAATTCGTATGGGGGCATCGTGGCTCAGGTGGTTAAGGCGCCATACCATAAATCCGGGGACCTGGGTTCGATTCCGGCCCGAGGTCATTTCCCGATCCCTCCCCGTCTCTCTCTCCCCCGCTCATTTCCTGCCTCTACACGGTCCTATCCAATAAAGGTGCAAAAAGCCCAAAAAAATATCTTAAAAAAAAAAATCTGGCTCCAGACTCCTTTGGGATTTTTCCAGACGTGTTTTATTTTTTATTTTTTCTGCTGTAGACAGATGGCCTTGTGCAAAATGACCCTTCTGGATGAGTGTGTAAAGGGACATACTTTCATATATTATAAAAAAAAAAAAAACACTAAATTGGTCCAGGATATGCACTTTAAAGGATGCAGAGTTCAAGACGGCCGGTATCGTGTCGCAAAATGCGACCCAATTTTGAAGAATTGCTAATCAATTTCCCCAGCGTATCGCACGGAAATTTTTGCAATGCAAAAAGTTGGCCAACTTCTCGAAGAAAATTATAATCTTTCCTTATTTCCTAACATTCCCAGGGTAACGAGGTTAGTCACTCGCAATTGTTCAGGGAGGGAGGGATGGATGGATGGATGGATGGAAGGAATAGTAAGAGACAATAGTTTTCCAAAACCTTTACTTGCACAAATTAAAACTAAATATTTTGCATCAAATTAGCCATTACGGTGTCGGACTTCACCTTTAACGTCGTTGGGGCATTATAACTTCAGCACAAATGCCATTATTCATGAAGTTTAGAAGTACATCAAAACCTTTAACATTACTCAGAACTCTTGATCATAAAATTAGGTTTAAAACGAGGGCTCAAACAGATGACCTTCCTAGCTGGATATGAGTAATGTGTAATGACCAAAAATGGGTCTTAAAGCTTGCTGTAGTATTTGTACCATTCCATTTACGTATTAGCACAATGATATAAAGACTCACGGCAATAAAACGTTGTTGTAAACATGTCATAAGACTCGTGTCTTTATTTTCTGTCACTCGCACATTTATGACTTAATATACAGGTAGTCGTCGACTTACGACCGATCGACTTTACGACCGTCTGGTCATGACTGGCAAGTGTTTCCCAGCTGAGCGTACGACAGTTTCCGCCCCAGCTCCCGGCAGCGCCTCTCGCCGCGTACAACAGTTTCCGCCCCAGCTCCAGGCACACGCGCAGTCTCTCTTGCGCTCGCTCGCGCACTCCGTCATACAGTTTCCGCCCCAGCTCCTGGTTTATGAAACGAGCAAATGCTCCCGCCAGCCCGAGCGCTGCAACAGCTGATGATGACGTAGACGACCCACAGCCGAGCACCAGTGATGCCAGCGGTCACTAAATTTTGTATTTTGCTACTGTATGTTTTACATTTGTATTTTGGTATGTTTCAAACTAAAATGTTTTCTATTTTTCACACCTGTATTTCGTATTTTTTGTTTTGCACATATTAAACGAATTGTACTGTACGCAGTGTAGTATGCAGTGTTTGACTTAAACCAAATAATGAGCCAAGGTAATGAAATAAGAAAATGTTGATAAAATAAGACTTTAAGATGATTACAATATCATTACACATCACAATATACTTACGTTCATTTAACATAGGCCGACTTACGACCAGATCGGTTTACGACCGGTCAGTACCTGTATACTGAAACCAAAAAAAAAATGCGCTACACACAATCACTATCTTGAACATTGTCGAAGCCACTTCTCTAACCATTAATTAGGCCACTTTTGGCCTCACTTTGTTTATAAATGCCTTGAGACCTCAAGAATGGCACAGGAATAGTTTTAAGCGTTAACAAATCTAATATAGCCTAGTGATTTTTATGATTAAAGTGATTTATATACAGTAGATAGCGGTCCGAAGTGAATGACCTTGACGTCCGTAACATCACAGCAGGAAGGCTATCGGTCTCATCGCCATTTCCGCTATACTAAAACACAGAGCTGACTGCAACTCCGATCCTCCATTTTGAGCTAATTTATCGCCATGCCACGTAGATGTGTTACTGGCGGGTGCAGCAAACACAACAGAAGGTGGATTTACATTGCATTTATGGCCCAACAATGTTCAAACTGCAAAGATTTGGACACATTTTACAAGAAGTTCACGGGCACATCGTGCGCCTATGAAGTGGTCTCTCTTCTGCTCTGGACATTTTACTGAAGACTCGTACGAGACCTCTGATCTGTTGAGGAGCGTTGGCTATAAGCCCGCACTGAAAGACGGTGCAGTATCAACAATTAAAGGAAAAGAAAACTACAAGAAAAGGAAAGCAAGTTCAGTTGCAGCAGTTCTCCCGGAGTGTGAGCCGAGGGTTGTTGGTAAAACCTGGAACGGGACGTGACATCATATCGCTCAAGCAGTGACCTCCCCGCGGTTGTTACTAAAACCGGTGACGTCCCGTCCCGGGTTTTAGTAATTGCCTGAGCTGAGCAGTAATGGTGGAGTACTCAGTATGGAGAAAATGGAGAATGAGTGGAGCAGCCGTCTGATTTCTCCGCTGGATATGCTTGCCTCAGCAGCGATATCTCACCCTTACGTGGAAACAGTGAATGAACGGAGAACTGAAAGTCAGATTGTTTCAAAAACAATCCGCCACAAGATCGGCCTTCAAGAAGCGAGAACACAGACGGGTAAGCGCCGACTCTCATTTGGATACAAAACAACAAAAACACCACCAATCGTCATTTACCTGCATTTAGATTAATACATGTAACTTGTATTGTGTGTTTAAGTTAGCGGTATAAGATTATTTAATTTGCTTCAGAATGTGATCGTCTCAGTTCATCTGATTATTTAATTAGCCTTTTACGTTTTATCAGTGAAAATGCATGCATGTACATGTATTCTGCATAAGTTATAACAGCGGTCCCCAACCTTTTTTGCGGCACGGACCGGTTTGATGTCAGACAATATTTTCACGGACCAGCCTTTAAGGTGTGGTGGATAAACTGTGGTATTTTCTAAATATAGTAATAAACGTGAATCCACTGTGTACTCGTATGCAACTTTATTAGCAGCATCCTTGTAACATCGCGTCAGCAACATAACATGAGTAATGTCCTCTCTCCAGCATTCTTGGTCGCTGAGATAAGCGTCTTGACATGCGTCAAGAGCAGAGCATGTGAGCGGAGCGGACGAATTTTGAAAAGAGCGCGGAGCGGGATTTTTTTTTTTTTCAAGGATGGAGCGAGGCAATGGCCCGCTCCAGTTTCGCCCCGTTACCGCTCACATCACGAGTTTGAAGCATGCCCAACGTGGCTCAGAATGAACGACAGCGGTGTTTGTTTGCCACCTGCGCTCCGCCTGCTCATGATGCGTTTAGAGGCGGCTCGGAAAAACGCGTTTCCACGTGTTAAAAATTAATTAAGTGGTTGTAATGGCTGTAAAAAGTGCGGGGGACAGAGGGCAGAGATACGGGAAGTGCTCCGCGTCCGCTACGCGCATGCGTGCACGTATTTTTTGAGCGAGCGTGGAGTGGAGCGGGATGTAATCTTGGTGGAGCGCTGAGCGGTAACGGGCGACGCGGCATGGTGCGACATTGAGCGGGGAGCGAGCGGAGCGACCACCTCCGTGAGCGAGGACCGAAATTCTCGCCGCTCCACTCCGCTCACATGCTCTGGTCAAGCGTGAGTTATAGACGGATGTAACGGAGAGAATCCGGTCATTTTTCAAAATCAAACATCGTTCAGACTCAGATAATGAATGAAACGGAAATAGTGCAGGTTATTTATTCTTTCTGTGTGGCCCGGTACCAAATGACCCACGGACCGGTACCGGGGGTTGGGGGCCGCTGAGTTATAACACCCATCCTGTTTTAATGAGAGGCAACCCACAGTCAGTGAAGTCAAATCAGTCTTAGTTGAGCGAGTCGATAACGGTATTTCTTACTTTCACCATAAATGTTTATTTATATGACTTTGGTCTATAGCTGTAAAAGGCCTCGGCCTTAAAACCGATTACCGCTGTGACGTCACGCACTCAGGGCTGGCTGGCTCAGCGGGGCAGCTCCAATGCCAACTTTGCGGTCGATTTTAACTCTCAAAAATATATTTTTTATTCCCATTTATGCAGCATACAAGAGTCAAAGATGGAGATACTATCCACTCAGAAATGTATTTAAAAATAAAGGCTCTGCGTATCTGCTTTAAGGATCATCTATCGGCTTCAACTCTTCTCCCAAACTCTATTCTTTCCCCGTAAAGATCCCACGGCCAAACAGCATCATGAATACCGGAACAGTACTTGAACACCCTGTCTGCCTCTCGCGGGTTCATGCTTTCCTTCAATATATTTCTCCAAAAAAAAAAAAAAAAAGGCAGCTATTTTCAATATTTAAAATCAACTTCCTCTAGAATGTTCATGAAGGAAAAGAAGCAATAGGCGTACACCACCGTCAATGAGTGAGCATGAGAGTGAGAAAGTGTGAACAGAAGAGTTGTTGGCAGTTCATAGAGGCCTTCAAGATAAATCCGAGCACCTCTTTACAAACAAAACCCCTGAATAACGACACATCGAGTGGAGTAACGTGGTTGGGTCAAGGCTAAAAGTGGCCAATAATGAAATAAACGGATTTCAGGCTCGGAATAACGATCAACAGCAAAACTTTTTTTTCTTCAATACTGATAACAAGCAGGAAATATTTGTAGAAGATAAATCAAGACATTTTGCATCACAGCAAACGGCCCCAAGTCAATCTCTTTCTCAAAGTCTACCAGAGACTGGTACAAACCTGTAGCAAGAAACACCACCATTTATAAGCTCGATTCATTTTAAATGCACTCTACTTACTTGCCACGTGTGACCCGGGATCGGTTTTACACCGGATGCCCTTTCTGATGCGACCCTCCCAATCTATCAGTGCCATGTCCTAAGCCCCAAGAACGCACTGCCTTGTGCGCCCCCAGTGGCTGGGGATGTTATCTAACCTGCATGTCTTTGGACTGTAGGGGAAACTGGAGCACCCGGAGGAAACCCACGCAGACACGGGGAGAACATGCAAACTCCACACAGAAAGGCCCTCGTTGGCCATGAGGTTCGAACCCGGAGGCAAACTCATCTTCGACTCAATCAAGATCATGCTAGCTGAGTGGAATATCTCCGATATACCACTCGATGCCAGCCAATATTATTTTAAATTATTCTATCTACATTCACTAGATATGAGCAATTGTGTGCTCTCATTGGCTATTCTACGTTTGCTTTTCCATAGCTCACAGTGCTAATGGAAGACACGTCATTACGTCGCTGTATACGTCAGTTACGTCGCTACGTTTGCTCAAACCTTGGCGCAAATATTGAAGCAAAAACAACGCAGAAGAAGCAGCAGCAACAACAACAACAATAATAATAATGGATGACTTTGTGTTTGTACAGCTGCTGCTTCTCGTCGCTTAAAAATGGCGATCTTTCGCGGTCTTGCTATTGTTGTTGGTCTTAACAACTCCGCCCCCCCCCCCCCCCCCCCCCGCTGACGTAAGCGGTTCTTTCCTCTGGCCCAGCAGAGAGTTGGTGCTAGCCTGGAACCGGTTTTTCTGGCCCCAGAGCCAGTTCTTTGTCAGTGGAAACAGAAAACCCGGTTCCAAACTAAGCACTGGCCCCGAACCAGCCCTGGAACTGCTTTGGTGGAAAAGGGGCATACTACTAGGATACCAGCTCATATACAGCGAGGAGAGAAAAACAAAATGGTGGCGCGTGTTGCTGAACCAACTGAGGACGAAATTTAAAAAATAATAATAATAATCTATTTGAAAACAAAAACCCCTCCACAAAAAAAAGGAAAGAAAGTAAGTATTTGATGGTAAGAATGTATATTTTTATTTTCCAAGAATTATAGCATTTTTCACAAATTGCTCATCATTTCGCCGCTTTGTTTACATTCTAAGTGGAAATGATCGTCGGATGTTTTGTGTAACGTTTTTATTTATCGGGTTTGCAAAAAATAAAACTAAAAATGCTCCGTTTCTCAAAATCCAGTGAATATGGATTGAATAAAACAGTTATTCCACTCAATCTGGTCGTACATGGTTTATACCCCCACAGATGTTCACATTTTCATCCAGGCTGTGATGATTGGCCGAGTTTTGTAAAATCTACCTAGCAACCGAAATGCGTTTTGATTGGTGGATGATGGTCCAGTTGTCTTAATTTAAAATAAATAAATAAATAAATAAATAAATAAAACCACACACACCCTTCAACACTATGAACATATTACTGTTAACCTTTTAACAGGAAGTGAATAAATGATACCAGTTTAATACGTCCATCTTACATTTCATATTTCTTTATGTTTACCATGATGTTAAAGTCTTGAATCTGATTGGTCGGCAGGTGCCGATATATTTTCTCCAACCTCACGCTGTCGGTAGTTCTGGCTGTCCAATTGAAATGCCACGTCAATATTAAATGCACTCGTTCTATGATGGTATTGTTTCTATAGTAACAGCTCATTCATTCACAGGGACTTGTGTAACAGACAAATAATAAATCAGTTGGATTTATATAGTGCCTGTGTCATACCCGAGGTCGCTTTACAATTAGGACGGAGGGAAAAATTAAAATAAAACACACTAAAAGATGGTCACGATGTCATTCTAATGGTGTAGCTCCCACAGTCCCGCCAAAAAGCACACGAAGATAAATCCCACACCGCCGCCGTCAGGCAACACCACGCTATGGATCCACAAAGCAAGCACAGAAGTATCGCCACGCAGAGCGCTGGTACGTCCTAAACCACCTGCACAGCCACTGCGCCAAGCACGAAAGCACCGTCACACAGAGCGCTGGACAACCATGATGTTAAAAGAGCCATGAGCTCACTGCAGTCCACAGCGAGGAGCACAGGCATCACCCACGGAGAACCAACGCTAAAACTGGGTCCAGAGCTACACCACAACCGGTGGACAAAAAACATAAGGGAAAATAAAAAATAAGCTCCAGTGAGAAGCAGCAGCCAGAACGCACACAGCGTGCTCTCAACCGGAAACGGTTTTTGTACGATATGCCACCATCTCACGCTATTTTAAAGTGGATTTATTAAAAATAAACCCTTATTTAACAAATGAGAATGTGTAAATCATTGCTGTGGTGAAGAAGTTTCCTGTAAGAACACATTTATGTTATGGACGGAGATCAGTTTCCCACTGCTGGAAGATCTTCAGCATACTAAATTTGATTTCTCTGCAAAATGACCAAGACAAAAAAAGAGAGAGACACATTATACGCAACTACACACTGGTAGGATACAGGATGGGGAACGGAAACTCCGTTCCAAATTCGGGCTCAATCCAAAAAGCCAATCAGCTACCCGTTCTTAATATTTTAAATAAATAGTGGTTCGGCTTATTGGTTCTTAAAGTGCCATTCCACCATTGGATGTATTCTTTGGCATAAAATACAATATATTTTATGACAACATGACTAGACAGAGAAATCTTTTAGCTTCAAAATGATATATCAAACATAATTTTTTGACAACGACAAGTATATTAATTTTGCGACCAAAGTCACCTACCCTTTTAATTTCCGCGCGTGATGTCATCGGCAGGTTCCCCTTCTTGTGTACCGCGTGTCGGTCTATTTTTAGACCAGGAAACCCCCAAAGTGAGAGAGTCATTTCTCCTCGTATATGGGGGCCAAAAAAAATTGCGAAAAGTTGAGTTAATCTTTCAGTTAGCTAGATTTATTGGTATTAGTTAGATTTATTGGTATTATTTTTATCGCGTTCTATCCGCCATTGCTGATATGTGCCACGTCATGTGGCACACAAGAAGGGGAACCTGCCGATGACATCACGCGCGGAAATTAAAAGGGTAGGTGACTTTGGTCGCAAAATTAATATACTTGTCGTTGTCAAAAAATTATGTTTGATATATCATTTTGAAGCTAAAAGATTTCTCTGTCTAGTCATGTTGTCATAAAATATATTGTATTTTATGCCAAAAAAATACATCCAATGGTGGAATGGCACTTTAAGCATAACCCTTTATAACTGCAAATAAAGGCTATGTATCTGCAAGGACGCATGTAGCGATCTGCCAGGCCCCGTCTTCGGAGCTACGTCAAGCATCAAAGTAACAGCGTTGTGATCTGAGCTCGCATGCATGGCTCACATCACAAACCGTATCAATCATCTTTTCAGGGTTAATGGAGCAAAGATACGTTCTGTTATCTCAACATTTAAATCAGGGCTTTGAACCGGTTCAAGGAACGAAAACGAAAACCGGGAACTTTTTCTATTTCACATGGAACAGAAACGAAACCAGAAACTTTATTATTTTTTTATGTTCCGGAACAGAAACGCTTATTAAAAATAATGGTAACCGGTTAATACCGGTTTTTATTTCGTTCCTCAAAGTTTCTGTAGCCTACAAATAAAAAAGTCATTCTTCTCCTGCGCAAGTTTCTATGACCCGCTGGGGTTCACTTCCTGTGTGACGTTCGCTGATTGAATGGAGAGAGCGGGAAGGTGGACTACTATCACGTCTCCATTACTGAGTGTCTGAGCAAAGAAGAGCCTGAACGATGCAACCTCCCTATTGGCTGTTTGTAAAAATGTATCAGTTGTTGCCCCTCCCACGGGAATCATCGCGGGCTCGAGAGACGAGACCTGACGAGTTAGTTCGTTGGTAGCAGAACAAAATGTCTGGACACAAATCGGGTTTTCAGAAAAGGAAAGAAAATAAACGGAGGGTCGAAAATACAAAAAAGGAGGCAGAAAATGCAAAACGAGTTTTAAGGTAGGACAAATGGTTACTTTTCTGAGGCAGCCCGCCGTGGCTGCAGGCCTTCAGTTGTCATTGAATGGTTACTTTTCTGAGGCAGCCCGCCGTGGCTGCCTGCAGGCTTATTTATTATAGCCCATTTAGTTAAAATAGTTGATATAAAATGTTTATAGTTATAGTTATGTGATGGTTGTCCTGATTTAGACTGGTGTTTTTTTTTTTTTTTTGGGGGGGGGGGGGGGGGGGGGTTGCGCGATGTTGCACCCGGGTCCAGATTAGGGCAGAACCGGCCCTGGCTACATTTCAGGTGTAGTTTGTTATGTATGTATGTACTTGCATAGATGTGTACTTGGTCTTCCAATATGGCGCTTAACAAACTCTCGCGGCGCGGTGACGTCATGCGGTAGCCCTCTATAGGGCCTGACTAGCCTTTGGTAACACACTAAACGAATTATCTTTCATTTTTGGCACTTTTTCTGTTTGTGTAGATGGGAAGACATACTGAGAATCCAAATCGCCAACATTTGAAATAATAATTGTTTTGAATTATTTCTTGTCTTATTTAATGAAGGTTGTAATAGAATTAGCCTACATTTGGCTTAAGCTGGATGAGACAGAGACATAATTTTATAGCCATTTGTTAAACAGCTGACAGGGAACGTAATTAACCGTTCCGGGAACGAAATTTTTTTGTTCTAACCGGTTCAGGAACGTCTATTTAATGGTGGAACCCAAAACCGGAAACGTTAAAATTCCGTTTCTGTTCGGAACGAACCAACAGGAAAAAAAATTCCGGTTCAAAGCCCTGATTTAAATACCCTTCATGGTGAAATGTGTTCATTAAACAATTTTTAAATAAAAATCTAAAAATCCTTGTAGTATAAAATCATTTTAAAGAAGAAATGAAGTCATTTTTAAAACTTGCATTATTTCTTAATTAACGTGTTCTTCAATTACGTTTTCGGTTTTAGTAACCTTATATTGTGACTTGTATTGGCAACTAATTGCAATTAAATATTATACTTATCGGCCTATTCGGTTTTTAGCCGTGTTGAATCTAGTTTGTTTGATTCACGGTGGGCGTCGCTTATCCGCGCGATCTTCACGAAACTTGTGCGAGACTTCGAAACGTCAAGTGTCAGTGCCACCATTTTGAAAACTGTTTTCCAAACGAAATATTGCACAAAAACGCGTTTAAATGACGATTACTGAAGACTTTTTTCAAACTTTCCTGACTGCTATGAAAACAAACACAACTTCCAGCTTGATCACGTCTGCATTCGAAAGACGGCACGCGCGTCTTTTGACAATGTTGATCGCTTTTACCCCTTTTCCACCAAATCAGTTCCAGGGCTGGTTCGGGGCCAGTGCTGGTTCATAACTCGTTCAACTTGCGAGCCAGCTGAGAACCAGTTTGCTTTTCCATAGCTCGCGGTGCTAAGGGAAGCCACGTCAGTTACGTCGCTGTATACGTCAGTTACGTCGCTACATTTGCATAAACCTTGGCGCGAATATCGAAGCAAAAACAACACGGAAGAAGCAGCAGCAGCAACAACAATAATAATAATAATGTCTGACTTCGCGTTTGTACAGCTGCTGCTTCTCGTCGCTTAAAAATGGCGATCTTTCGCGATCTTGTTATTGTTGTTGGTCTTAACAACTCCGCCCCCCCCCCGCTGACGTAAGCGGTTCTTTCCTCTGGCCCAGCAGAGAGTTGGTGCTAGCCTGGAACTGTTTTTTCTGGCCCCAGAGCCAGTTCTTTGTCAGTGGAAACAGAAAACCCGGTTCCAAACTAAGCACTGGCCCCGAACCAGCCCTGGAACTGCTTTGGTGGAAAAGAGGCAACAGATTTCCGCCCTACGTTTTACTTCCGTCCTACGATGTCTCGCACAGGTCTCGACGAATCTTGTTTACGGCCGTTGCTTTGACAAACGGACTGGTATATTACATAGGATATTTCAAAAACCACTCATAACTTGCCATAGCAGTGACGACGTAGCTATCAAAAATGCATTCGTATATTTAATAAAATAGAGATAAATAGAATTTTGATTTAAAAATCCTTCAGTTCTCCTTTAAGGTCATGCTGTTATTGGAAAACAAGACGACATGGTCATCACTATCCCCCGCCACGAGCATTTTTATGAAGACCTCTTAAATAAGCCCATTGCTTTAATATTGACTTATGATGTAGTAATTGCTAGGAAGCCTTCGTAAAACGCGACCCGGTGTTTTTTCAGTCGCATGATCATGCAAAGTTTGATTGACGTAGCTTCTCAGAAAACTTGTCTGGATCGAGTCTGCTTGTATAAAGTCCAATAACGAAAATCAAAGGCTGAAACTCTGAAAATAATAATGATTTTCAAACTCAATTTAGATCATGAATCGTAATACGAGCACGCAAAGTTTCATTGATGGAGCTTATGTAGTTTCTGAGAAAACTTGTCCGGACTTCATTCCTATATATCCCCTGTGTACTTAATGATCAACTTCCGTGTAGGAACGGTAACTGTGCTTGGTGTCGGATTGCGTCACCTCCCTCTAGTTGATTGTTTTCTGATAAACAGCAGCACGTCTCATCGGCTTTTAGTCCTTAGTGATTACAAAAACTGGAGGTGTAATTTATTACTTTACCGTTTTATTAGCGGGTAAAGGTCATGTGCATGGACTGCGTGTGTATGAAACACTGTGCTCGTGCGTTAATTAAAAAATAAATAATTTTTTTTTAAAAAAGGAAAAAAAAAAAAAAAAAAACACCACACCCCACACACTAAATTACGCCTTTTTTGGTTACAGGTACGATTCCAGCTTAAAGTTGAACATGGAGAAATAGTTAGCAATAAATCTCAAGATTGAAATGTTATTCATTAAAAAATAAAAACAGGCGGTTTGTAGTGACGAGATTTCTGGCTGCATTACACAGCAGCCAGTAGAAAATTTGTTCAACACCGAGACCGACGAGTTCTGATCTCTCTCTCGTACTTCACACAGGCCTTCAGTCGCCCACACAATCTCTCTCTCTCTCTCTCTCACATGCAGAGAAAAACCAATAAACCCAACCTTTCGATTCACCACATCCGCAGGAGGCAAACCACAACCACAGAAAGCACATTTCATCTCTCTGTACATCAAAACACACATCCTGCCATCACTTGGCCCTCTCCCATCATCTGCACTTAATCTCTCTCTCTCTCTCTCTCGATTAGGTTACATAACACTCGTTTCTGGAAGACCAGGAAGAAGTCACCTAACCTCGAGTTTAAATCTGACACATGAAACCCGAGAGCCATTTGCGAGAAAACAAAATCACTCATCATCATCATGTGATACCGATACAAAGAAAACAAATATTTAACATGATTCTGCTGCTGAACTGAAGATCAGGTTCATAAGTAAATAAAAGATGACATCACGAGGAGGAGGAGGAGGAGGAGGAAGACGAGGAGTGCTACAGGCCTGGGGTCATGCGACTAAATCTTAGCTGTAGATACCAGGAACGTAAAGCAACACCAGTCTCCGGACCTGTATCTGTTTAGGAATTCGGATATCTGTACTCGGTATTAAACACACACACACACACAGGCTAGATCATGACCTAAATGAGTTTCGTTTCTTTTTCTGACTTTTTTTTCCCTTTTAATAAAAGAAAAAGAAAGAGACCGGCTCAGACAGTTCCTCAACCTCAACATCATCACTCAAGTTCAGACCTGGTCTCGGACAGAAATCTACATGGGACTAGGGGTGGGGAACGCGAATAATTAAAAGGTCTCTACGATTTGGTTTTGCAGAGTAAAAACAGTTTGCGCTCTTCCCCAACACACACACACACACACACACACCAATAATAACCAAGAACTGGCAGCTCCTTATCCTCCACTTCCCTTCTCATTTTATTTGGCAATGTAGCAACAATATGGAAGAGTCAGGTCAGTGTGTTTATACATTAAAAAAAATATAAAAAATAAATACACACACACACACACACATATATATATTATATAGTGTGTGTGTATATATATATATATATATACACACACACACACACATATATATATATATATATATATATATATATATATATATATATATATATACACACACATATATATACACACATACATATATACCACCAAGAAACCATCATGAAGAGCATACAACCAGCAGCGGGAGAACACTAAGCACAAACTGCTCTACCAAAGAACGATTGAAGAAGAATATCAAGAGATGACGTACATCCCCCCCCCCACACACACACACACATGACACCCCACTCCAAATTTTCCCAAGTCGAATTGGTTGCCACGGAAATACGGACAAAATAAAAAAAAAAATAATAATAATCACAGAAATCCCAAGATGTCAAAAGGCACAACTCCTCTAATCACTTAACATAACTGCCAGGTTTTGTAGGGGGAAAAAAAATCCTAATAGTTTGAGTTATGCTCCGGAAACTAAAATGTTTACAGACAGGACGGACAGACAGACTGAGTGATCGCTATATCCCCCTACATTATATGACAAAAAGATAAGGGGTTGGTATGGCCAATCAATCAAAGTCCTGACCTTCAGCTAGTATTGTAGTTAAGACCACCTCAACTGAGACCAACCCTGTGTCCGAAATCACTCCCTATGTATTGGGCTATATAGTGAGCTCGCCATTTTGTCTGAACGTACAGCGAGAATTATTACACCCTATATAGTGCACTCAAAGTATCCCACGATACATCACGAAAAGTAGTGTACAACCGATGGGCACTAACCAAGCAATATATCCCATCATGCATTGCGGTCGCGCTAGAAGGAGGGGGGGAAGGGGCAGATGACGGGGAGGAGCAAGCAGTTCAGCAATGAGAGAATATTATGTATAAATGTCAGTAAATTTCTGTCTGACTTTTGAGGATATGCTGAGTATTTGTGAATTTTGTTTAACTGTTTTTAAAAATGTAGTAAACTTTACGCCAGAAAGCACGATCTGGCACGTTTTAATTGTGCGACAGTAATGACGTAAATAAAGGTGTGACGGAGCAGTGTCCGAAACTTCTCATGAGCTCACTATATAGTAATTCCCTATGTAGGGAGTAGTGAACGAGTGAGTGATTTCAGACACAGGGAAAGTCATAACCAACACCAAAGTGGATCAAAACCGAGACCAGACCAGTGTGTGTGAAGTGGTGGGGGAGGGGTGACCGCCGGTAACAAGAAGAACATTTTCAAATTAGCAATGAGTCACGTTATTGGTCGCATCTGAAGCAGGAAGTTTTACATCCAATCACAGTAACGATGTTAACAACCTAGAGACCTGTGCAGGCCTGAGCTCAGCCTTTTACGTCGACGCCAGGATTCGAACCGACGTTACAAACCCGGACAGCGCTCTAAACCGCTCAGCCACAGACAATTACATCATGAACTGAGGTTATGCAACGTGGCCCTTCCATAGTCAGTACACAGTGGCGCCATACCACGACGATGGAATCGCTACCTAAGGCTGGCACACCAATCACATTCTTAAATAATACGCTCGAACTCGGTTAAACATACACACACAGACAGACCGGCGCCTCTATAGGCTTCGGCTAATGCAATGAAATCCCACAGTTGTGGTCTCGACTGGTCTTGAAATAAAATCCCGAGTCCTCCATGTCCGAGACTGATGCAAGCGCGAGTAAAAACGCACTGGATTCCAAGACGAGACCTTCAAAAAGTGGTCTCAAGTCCAGAGTCAGAAATACTGATGTAAACAAACAGTGACTTTTTTTTTTTAAAGATTTTTTTTGGGCTTTTTTCACCTTTATTATTGGATAGGACAGTGTAGAGACAGGAAATGAGTGGGAGAGAGAGACGGGGAGGGATCGGGAAATGACCTCGGGCCGGAATTGAACCCGGGTCCCCGGATTTATGGTATGGCGCCTTATCCACCTGAGCCACGACGCCCCCAACAAACAGTGACTGTTGTTGGTTTTCTGTTCGTGATGCTCGTTGGTAAAAAACTCGAACATCTCTGTTACTGAGGTCCAAATTTACCAAACTGTCTTCATTTGAAGATGGCAGATTAACACGCATGGAAAACCTCAATTTAAAAATACTCCTATACCACACATGCACGTACACCCTATTGTGCCAAAATAGTGATCCATTCTTGCACTGGGTGTGTTAAAGTCGCGTATTTGCTTTGGATTTGATGGTCTTCAGTAACAATAGGACGATGATGAAGGAAGCCATTAAGCTGTGTTTGCTATTGGCAAGGTTGATAAACAAACTCGCAATATTACTAAAAGACACGCAGCATCGCCTCGGGCGGGATGCAATTACTGAAGATCAATGAAGCGTCATTGATCATGCAAAGGGACCCTGGAGTGCATCTAAAGCAAATCTTTATATAATTTACCAATATCACATTTTTCTTTATAAACTCAACATGCTCCGCCAAGCAATTACATACATACAACAGTTTCGTTTTTTTAAACATTATTAAAAACAGCGTTATTATTTGCTATATTTAGCAAGCTGTTTTGGTTGTTCAGCGCCTTTGAAAACTGTAGCTGAATTTGCATGGTATAAATAATATTACAACCCCGATTCCAAAAAAGTTGGGACAAAGTACAAATTGTAAATAAAAACGGAATGCAATAATTTACAAATCTCAAAAACTGATACTGATATGAGTGTGAATGGTTGTTTGTCTCTGTGTCAGCCCTGCAATAACCTGGTGACTTGTCCAGGGTGTACCCCGTCTCTCACCCATAGTCAGCTTGGATAGGCTCCAGCTTGCCTGCGACCCTGTAGAACATGACAAGCGGCTACAGATAATGGATGTATATACAACCCCGATTCCAAAAAAGTTGGGACAAACTACAAATTGTAAATAAAAACGGAATGCAATAATTTACAAATCTCAAAAACTGATATTGTATTCACAATAGAACGTAGGCAACATATCAAATGCCGAAAGTGAGACATTTTGAAATTTCATGCCAAATATTGGCTCATTTGAAATTTCATGACAGCAACACATCTCAAAAAAGTTGGGACAGGGGCAATAAGAGGCTGGAAAAGTTAAAGGTACAAAAAAGGAACAGCTGGTGGACCAAATTGCAACTCATTAGGTCAATTGGCAATAGGTCATTAACATGACTGGGTAAAAAAAGAGCATCTTGGAGTGGCAGCGGCTCTCAGAAGTAAAGATGGGAAGAGGATCACCAATCCCCCTAATTCTGCGCCGACAAATAGTGGAGCAATATCAGAAAGGAGTTCGACAGTGTAAAATTGCAAAGAGTTTGAACATATCATCATCTACAGTGCATAATATCATCAAAAGATTCAGAGACTCTGGAAGAATCTCTGTGCGTAAGGGTCAAGGCCGGAAAACCATACTGGGTGCCCGTGATCTTCGGGCCCGTAGACGGCACTGCATCACATACAGGCATGCTTCTGTATTGGAAATCACAAAATGGGCTCAGGGACATTTCCAGAGAACATTATCTGTGAACACAATTCACCATGCCATCCGCCGTTGCCAGCTAAAACTCTATAGTTCAAAGAAGAAGCTGTATCTAAACATGATCCAGAAGCGCAGACGTCTTCTCTGGGCCAAGGCTCATTTAAAATGGACTGTGGCAAAGTGGAAAACTGTTCTGTGGTCAGACGAATCAAAATGTGAAGTTCTTTATGGAAATCAGGGACGCCGTGTCATTCGGATGAAAGAGGAGAAGGACGACCCAAGTTGTTATCAGCGCTCAGTTCAGAAGCCTGCATCTCTGATGGTATGGGGTTGCATTAGTGCATGTGGCATGGGCAGCTTACACATCTGGAAAGACACCATCAATGCTGAAAGGTATATCCAGGTTCTAGAGCAACATGTGCTCCCATCCAGATGACGTCTCTTTCAGGGAAGACCTTGCATTTTCCAACATGACAATGCCAAACCACATACTGCATCAATTACAGCATCATGGCTGTGTAGAAGAAGGGTCCGGGTACTGAACTGGCCAGCCTGCAGTCCAGATCTTTCACCCATAGAAAACATTTGGCGCATCATAAAACGGAAGATACGACAAAAAAGACCTAAGACAGTTGAGCAACTAGAATCCTACATTAGACAAGAACGGGTTAACATTCCTATCCCTAAACTTGAGCAACTTGTCTCCTCAGTCCCCAGACGTTTACAGACTGTTGTAAAGAGAAAAGGGGATGTCTCACAGTGGTAAACATGGCCTTGTCCCAACTTTTTTGAGATGTGTTGTTGTCATGAAATTTAAAATCACCTAATTTTTCTCTTTAAATGATACATTTTCTCAGTTTAAACATTTGATATGTCATCTATGTTCTATTCTGAATAAAATATGGAATTTTGAAACTTCCACATCATTGCATTCCGTTTTTATTTACAATTTGTACTTTGTCCCAACTTTTTTGGAATCAGGGTTGTAATAATAAATAATCATTTACCATCAGACATGCTCTGTGTTCAAAATCGCTCCCTACTCACTATATAGGTCACTATATAGCGAGGACGCCATTTTGTAGTGCTGTCCAAAACCTTAGTGAGGATTATTTACACCCTCTATAGTGCACTCAAAGTATCCCACAATGCATCACGAAAAGTAGTGTACAACGATGGTCACTAACCAAAGCAATATATCCCATCATGCATTGCGGTTGCGCTGAAAGAAATCAAATTAAAAGTCTCAAATTTGATTTAAAAAAAGGCAGCGACAAAGCAGAAAGTATTCAGCCTTGATTTAAAAAAAAAAAAAAAAGCCTGAAAGATGCAGGTACTTTGTATTGATTAATGTCGGAAATGCGCGCAGTAGAATATGGATTTATCACAAAAATACACGTGTTATTTACCAGCTGGGAGATCGTATCATGAAATACCGTGACCGAGGTCTTGAAAGTACTGACCGAGGCCGAGGTCACGGTATTTCACCACACGGACCGACCTTAAGCTGGTAAATAATATATTAATTTTTTTCTTGACCAAATTCTAAAGAAAACGAGAGCGCCCGAAAGGGAAAACCGAGCCGAGCCACCATTTTGAATCCTCATTCACAGCTGTAATGCAAATGGCTTCCTCCTCAGTGCACTCCCATGGCAGGGAGGGGAAAAAAAAAAAACCTGCGCACCCCACAGTGGTGTAATGGTTAGCACAGTCGCCTCACAGTAAGAAGGTTTTGAGCCCAGTGGCCGACGGGGGCCTTTCTGTGCGGAGTTTGCATGTTCTCCCCGTGTCTGTGTGGGTTTCCTCGACAGTCCAAAGACATGCAGGTTCAGTAAGATACCAAGCCAGTACGTACTTTGCGCCAGTTCCAAGCCCAGATAGACTTGCATCAGGAAGGGCAAAGACCCATGTAAAAACTTATGCCAAATCCAACATGTGGATTAGAATCTGCTGTGGTGACCGAAAAACAAACAGACCTTTTCTAAACCTATAAACGCGTGTACTCCCTTCATTTGCTTCTCTTTTATTTACCTTTCAGCAGCCTGTAAAAAGAGCTCAGATTTCTTGTTAACTCTATTTGTAAACTCGATCACAAAATGGCTCTCTCCCCATTTTAGATCCGTTTTCTTAGTGTGTTTTTGTAGCATTAGAGCTGTGTTACTTCTGCCTACGGAGAAGTCACGTGCATTCCTGCTATTGTACGTTATTGCGTTTTATGCCATCTAAACAAGTTAACATGGGGCGGCCTTGGGCTGAAGTGCCCTTGAGTGATGCTCAGGCTGCAGCATAGAGCAGCACAACACACTTGAAGAAATGACTAGCTACCCTCTTCTTCATAGATGACCTCACAGATACTCACGTCCTGTGGACTGACTGAAAGAGACTGCCATCCCTTCTGTCCTGAGAGTACGGCCAATTTTACTCTCTTGGATTCTCGGCCACTGATAGCTGAGGCATTGCGGGGACTCGAACCACCGGGATGAACAAAAATGAACTGGCATGAGGAAAGCTTACTTGAACAACCAAATCGCAGACGTTTTCATGCATCACGTTTGTTCACGGTGTGCAAATTGAGTCTCCACAATTACGTCACACTGTTTGTGGAAGCCAGCTGAGCGTCGCCTCTGCATGAAGACTTGAGAGTGCGATACTCCGTGCCCTTTTTAGTTTAAAAATCAGACAGACATGTTAAAAACAACCTCTGAAAGAACAATAAAAGGGATTTCTGTGGAATTTATCAATGTCTCAATGTGCTGGAGAACTTTCATCTGACTGGAGCTACAGACCATGAACATGACGTGGAAGGGGGGGAAAAAATCATCACAAATACTGGCTGAGAATTGAGAGAGAGAGAGAGAGAGAGAAGAAATCGAAAGAACACACTAGCTTGTTTGATATTGCATTTGTTTGGTTGTCATGGCAACACTTCCCTCTCTCTTGTTTGTTTTATGAAGGACATTAAACATGAACTCGATTTCCTTCTCACTCTCTGGGTTCATGAATGAGCAACAAGATGTGGGTGAAAAAACAGAAAGGGGGAGGAAGGCGCTGATAGAACGAGGAGAATTTAAAGGTAAAGGTAACCTTCTTTAGAAATGACTTGGGGATGAATCGACACTGAAAGGGTTTTTTTTTTTTGGAAAGCGGCAAGAAAATAGAAAAAAGGTTTTATGAAAACATAGAAAAGAGGAAAGCACAGGTTTATGCTTGAATGTTCACACTCGCAGTGGCATAGTGAGATAGTCTGGTTAACACCAGACCATATCACAAAGTGAAATATGGTCTGGAATCCGCCTATTGAATTTCTCGTAGGGGAGGTGTGGTTTACGATTGTCAACGGCCGTTTATTGGACGTTGCGAATGTCTATCATTTGGCGTATACGTAGCCCGTGGCCAATCATGGCAGTTGTACCCGGTGACGTAGTTAGAGCGACGAAGAGGCGAAGAAGAGAAGGAAAGAGGGGGGCGTCGTGGCTCAGGTGGATGGGGCGCCGTGCCATGGGTCCGGGGACCCGGGTTCGATTCCGGCCCCGGGTCATTTCCCGATCCCTCCCCGTCTCTCTCTCCCGCTCGTTTCCTGTCTCTGCACTGTCCTGTCCAATAAAGGTGAAAAAAGCCCAAAAAATATATCTTTAAAAAAAAAAAAAAAAAGAGAAGGAAAGAGAAAGAGAAGGCAAAACAAAAACAGGAAAACAATGGCACCGAACGATTACTGCCGTTTGTGCAAGACAAATATGAGAGAAGCTGGTTTGGTTAGTTTGGTTCGTATCGCTCGCCGCCATGTTAAATGTGATCCGTAAACAGTCCCAAATAAACTACAAGCTTCCGTTTGTCGAGTAGTACGCGTCACCGTCTTTCCACCCCTCCCCACTCTCTGATTGGCTCCCTAACTCAGGCGAGCCTTTAGACCATAGTTTCCATGCTGTCTTTTCAGATCGGAACGATTGTGCAAAGCAGCATGGGATTTCCCAGGCTAATAGTGAGAGCTTTACAGCTTTAAAAGTCGCAACATGGAAACGGAAAGTGTGCTCGCGTCTCTCAAACGCGACACTAACACAAAGTGACCCGATTCCGTACACGGTTACTGGTTCTGCTCCATTTTGGACAGGATTCGATGCATTCGGGGTCCTGGGGTAGTGTAATTTCCGCCCTGATCGGCCATGTCGGGGCGTTTTGAAGATGTGTTGCTACACTACCGTTCAAAAGTTTGGGGTCACTTTGAAATGTCCTTATTTTTGAAAGAAAAGCACTGTTCTCTTCAATGAAGATCACTTTAAACTAATCAGAACTACACTCTATACATTGCTAATGTGGTAAATGACTATTCTAGCTGCAAATGTCTGGTTTTTGGTGCAATATCTCCATAGGTGTATAGAGGCCCATTTCCAGCAACTATCACTCCAGTGTTCTAATGGTACAATGTGTTTGCTCATTGCCTCAGAAGGCTAATGGATGATTAGAAAACCCTTGTACAATCATGTTAGCACAGCTGAAAACAGTTGAGCTCTTTAGAGAAGCTATAAAACTGACCTTCCTTTGAGCAGATTGAGGCTACATCCACACGACAACGGCAACGAGATTTTTTTATTTTTTTTTAAATATCGCGTCCACATGGGCAACGGATCAGTAAAATATCAGGTTCATATGGCAACGCAACGCTTGCTGAAAACGATGCAATACACATGCCACACCTCTCCATGCGCTGTAAGACGGTCCCATCGGAGACACCAGAACAATAGAAGCAGACACATGCGCACAACTGCGCATGCACACAGTGACTATCCCTGTCACTGTCACACGCACACACTTTCTCACTCCCTATCCTATGGATATAGTCCCTTTAAATCACGTGCTCGTTTTTTGAATGGAGATGCGGAAAGAGGAATGAACGGGGGTAGATGGAAGCCGGTACGCCAACATTCTGATATCCTCCAGAATTCTTTAATGGTCCGGAATAAATTGAATGCTACATGTTGATGGATTACTTTGTTCTTCTACGCCCTTTTTGAGAAATGTATTGTCGGACTTAAACCAACATCTGAAGAGGTGAGATCGCTCCTTTTTTTTTTCCCTATTTTTGATGGCAGGATTGACTTTGCCCTAAGGGCTATTCTCTCTCTCTCACTTTGCACCATTACACAATAAATATTCACAGTGAAAATATTTTGTAAGTGCGTTTCATGAACCAAGTTATAGGATTTGTTGACAACTCGCATTGAGTTTGTTACACTTCTACCCGGCGTGAAGCACATGTGGTTGTGACGTCATCGTAAACAAATCCGTTCTACTCATCCAGACGACTTCGCAACGGCGCTGTTGCCAGATTTTTTTTCACTCTGGAACCCATTCTCAAAAGATTTCGTTTTGGGGCACCCGAAACGCCGGTGCCGTGTGGACGCCAGGCCGAAACGATAAACAATTTTATCAGATTCACCTGAATTTGCCGTGTGGACAGGGCCTGAGTTTCTGGAGCATCACATTTGTGGGGTCGATTAAATGCTCAAAATGGCCAGAAAAATGTCTTGACTATATTTTCTATTCATTTTACAACTTATGGTGGTAAATAAAAGTGTGACTTTTCATGGAAAACACAAAATTGTCTGGGTGACCCCAAACTTTTGAACAGTAGTGTATTTGCCACATTCAGTTCTGCAGTGACTCTCCCCAGATGTTAAACGCTTCCCACAAAAAAAAAAAAAGCTTTAGACGAGACATGAAACTGTATACTACTTGGTCTGGGCAGAAAAACCTCAACTGCACACACACACACTACACGCGAACGCGTTTTCAGGAGGTAGGCATAGAACAATCCACCCAACTCACGATTCGATTTTCCTCAGGACATTTTTGACAATAAATAAATAAATTTTCTATTCTTTATCAACTTAAATATTCCTTTTGTTAAATAATAAAAAAACCCTTGTGTTGTATTCTCTTAATAAAATCAACGATTATTATTTAACCACATTTGTAAAAGGTTGGAGTAAAATATAACCTATTTACTAAAATAGTCCTTTTATTAAAAATGAAAAGAAAAAAAAATTAAACCTTTTCTTAAGGCCCGGTCCAACAATACTGATAACTATAAATCAAATCAATCCCCTGCAGTTTATGCTGTTGGTGCTCATAACGATCCCTACAGCCCAGACCTGGGTTTATCCGTATCGGTGAGATTTGCTTCTGGAGCCATTTTTCCAGGCCATTGTTATTATTTACATGTGACGTTGTCTGAGCATGTGCTATGTTTCCCCCCGGGCATCTTTTGTACATCCTTGTTGCATCATGAAGTCACGGAATACGGATTCATGGAAAATAAAATATAATATAATACAAAAGCACGGATCTTTTATTCATGGATGGGTGATTTTTTTTTCCGTGAAATATCAATAGCAAATTAAAGTAAACATATAAACACAGGTAAGATATTTTAATTATGAACTTTGGCAGTCCAAACGTTTGTTTTAGACTTTGTAATTTTTTTTTTCCCCGTGATGCATTACCTGTATGAAATCGGTAACCAATCTGTAATATACTGAAACGTCCATGACCGATCCGTAAATTATTAGCATTCATATTAAAATCTGTAACTACTCAGTATTTTGGCTCTTTTTTAAAAAAATGATATTTTCGTAGTCTGTTACCGATGTGCATTTTATCAACCACCGGAGTGTGTACATGGGTTGTTTTGGAGTCCGAGCTGTACAGTATGACCCGGAATAATGTGCTACTACTTGGAACAAACTTCCATGACTATTCCTAAGTTGCATGCATTTATTTCCGAGTGTCAGGACCAAGCGAGATTATAGCCGGGATTATAGTTGTGGTGTGACTGCTCCAGACTGGAACTAAATTCAGGCACGGAAATAGGTCAGTCATAGTTATTGGTGTGGTGGAAACAGGCCCTTAAAGTGCATATTCTGGACCAAATTTGTTTGGGTTTTTTTTATATGAAAGTATGTCCCTTTACACACTCATCCAGAAGGGTAATTTTGCACAAGGCCATCTGTCTACAGCAGAAAAAAATAAAACGCGTCTGGAAAAATCCCAAGAGAGTCTGGAGCCAAATTCGTGATGTCGCCAGATTCCTGACGTCACCAGCAGGCTGCGCGAGCTTTGCACGGTTTCAGTGCACAGCCTGTGTAGACCAAGCGCTCCCATTTCTCTCTCATTGTCCGGTCTTTTGGGAAACGATGAGTATTAATCCCATCAAGATTGGTGTTGCTACACCCTCCTACGATACATCTGTTAACCATTTTAATAATTACATGATAACGTTGAAGAAATTTGCAGAAAACCACCAGGTCGTTTTCTCATAAACAAACCAGCGCTGACGTCACGAAGGAGGTGTCCCGCACGCAACGTCACGAAAATCAATGTTTCCCGGGAAATCCAAATGCCAAGTTTTTTCAGAGGCGGACCAATTCGCCTCAAATGGCTTGATTTCAACTGAATTTTTCTGGTATTGCGTAAGGTAAAAAACCAAAAAAAATGGCACAAAATGTGACAGATATTTGACCAAAGTTTAATATAAAATAGAAGAATTATATTGATCTTGCTCCTGAATTTACCCATGATATGCTCTTTAAACTTTTATGAGCATTTGCTTCTCTTTTCTTCATCTTTCAGCAGCCTGTAAAAACGGAGCTCTGACTTCAAACAGATTTAACAAGAAATCAATCACACAATAGCTCTTTCCCATCTTTGATTCGTGTTTTTGTGGCATTCAAGCTGTGTTACTTCCGCCTATGGTGAAGTTGCATGCATTCCCACTATTGCACCCTAAACAAGGCAATTCCAGCTGGTGGCGGGGGAGGAACCCGCCACTATGCAGCCTGATATTAATTGCGATAATTTTTTTTTTTTATCGATTTGAATAGTCAAATTTGTATCGTGATTTATCAAATCACACGATATATTACTATATGCCTAACAGGAGGCGAAAGAAGGAGGGGGGACCCATGGTGATCCCACAAGCTGATTAAAGCAGCAGTTATAATGGCAGCAACAGGTATAAAGCATTACTTCATCTCTCACATATGCACGATATTATCCTTTTAAAATGGTTTTCTATAAATAAATGACAAATATCACTCAACTATTCTTTAAAGACTACTTTAAATTATTTCAGTCTTCAGATTCAAGCTGCTTTAATTCATCAGAATTTAACGTTAACCATTTCAGGACCTGGTCACATGACGCAAACATGCAGGTTTGGAGAAAATACAACCCGCTGGAAACACACTCCTCCTGCACCAATTTTATTGCCGTCAGGATGCGAGAGCATCTCTAACGAAACCCCCCCCCCCCCCAAAAAAAAACATCTAGACGTCCCCCTATCCAAAAAGGTCTTGCGTCTTACCTGCCTTTCAAACCCTTCTTAGTTCAGTTCTGACCAGACAAAATATCAAACAAACAGCTGCCTCACTAACTGAGATACTCTAATGTTAAATTAATTCTGTGCACCGACTCCAAACCCACGTGGATTTGTGACTCTTGATTCAATGAAACGACTCGTTTTGGGATTGACTTCAGCGTCGACTAAAAGCACAATGGAGCCTCGATGACATCATGTACAAGAGTTATTAAAAACAGTTTTGAGCATCCTAAGGGGAAAAAAAAGGCTACCCTACACTACACAACGCACAAGATTTCCAACCAGTCATGTTTCGAAGTCCCAGATAGAATCATTCGAGACCCACAGGGCTGTGACACAGAACCAAGTACCATCTTTTTATCCAAAGAAGCACAAGATAACGGAACGACAAATGTAATTAGTATGAATACAGAGATGATTACAGAAATCGGACGTGCTGATTATCGAGAAACAGTCTGAATTTTCAATAGTCACCTCGAGTGACTCGGCAAAATGGCGGCTGATCGCTTCGTCACCCTAAGTGAGGAAGAATTATACCCTGTCCACTAGGGCTATAACAATATGTGTATCGAAATCGCGATACGCAGAGCCACGATCCGTGTCGCGATACAAGAAGGCAGAATCGCGGTACACCCTTTCAAACTTCTCCTCAGCCCAAAACCAGAGGTGCTTCCAAACTTCAATTTATGAATACTTTACTTTTTATTTAAATTACATTTTAAACTTACTTAAATTACTTTTATTTTTTATATCGATTAGGAAGTCGTTTTTTCGCCGACCTGCGACAATCTTCTGCGAGTCACGCAACGTCCACACTCGCCACTGGCAGAGCATTCATTTCTTTTAAGCGGTCGCCATTCTGGTTGCGACGCGGGGAGCGAATCTGAAAACAAGCAGCTCATTGGCTGGCTAGGTGTGCCACAAGCCAATCACAATCACTTGACCGGAAAGGCATGCAGTGTTGCCAGATTGGGCGGGTTTAGGTGCTTTTTGGCTGGTTTTGAACATATTTTGGGGTGGAAAACGTTAGCAATATCTGGCAACACTGAAGGCATGTCTGCTTGGGCAGAAGCCTTCTGCGGCAGTTACATTTTGACACGCGAGCAATGTTTCACCATAAAAATTCCATAATTTCCATCTGTTTTCCGCGATCACAGAAAATCATTGGCCCTATGAGAGTGAGACAGTGAGAGAGCCACCCCCCCCCCCCCCAAAAAAAATCTTAACGGATTTACACGATTTGGAAAAATGACTTTTTCAGAACCGAAAAAAACAGAGCTTCCGGCTCAACAGTATTATTTTGAGAAATAAAACAGTCTTTGGATATACATTTGTTCATTTTTCCATACATATTACTCATTCTCTGCAGTGGTCTGAATTATTTATTAAATAGTTAATGTAAGTAAGTAAATGTTAATAAGTCAAATTTACTACTTTAAAAATACATTTTAAAAAAATCGTGGGTGTATCGAATCGTGGGTCAAAAATCGCGATACGAATCGAATCGTGAGTTGGGTGTATCGTTACAGCCCTACTATCCACACTAGGGATTTTGTACTGATACGATACTACTCTCGTACCCCGACACCTGTCCACACTAGCAACTATACCGGTACTGTAGCGGTATAACTGTATCGGTACGAAACCCACAAATGTATGGGTTTCGTACCGGTACAGTATCAGTACTGTAGCGCTTCGCTGTAGTGTGGACAGATGAAGCGACTCTGTATCGATACAAATATAATGCGCAAGCGCAATGAACCATTCCTACGTCTTCCGGGTTATTCATACAATACAATACGCCCGTGCTTTCCAGCTGTAAATAAAACATCAAAATGGCTCAAAACGACCATGGAGCTACATGGAGCAAAGAAAGGGGGGAGAAAGGGGGAGGGAGGGGGAACGAGGGAGGAAGAAAGGAGGAAGAGGGGAAAAGGGAGAGAAAGGGAGGGGAAGAGAAGAGGGAGATTCGTTTTCTTTGTTTCTTTCTCAACTGCCTCGCGCGTTTTATACGATTCGACTGAATAAGTGACCACCAGAAATACAGACTGTACACTGACAACAAAAAGCACACACACGTCGTTTCATCCGCCATATTCTCGGAAGGAAGTTACTCGGTAACCACGGAAACATTTCGTGCACGCGCATTTCAACTACCGTGAAAGAAAACCGCAAACATTTCTTGCTAGTGTGGACAGATGCACTAAACTGTACCGGTATACTTTGTATCGATACAGTTATACCACTTTCGTACCGGTATAAGTGTGAACACAGCATTAGAAAAGATCAAAGAAACGCTGTTCCTAAAAGCACTAAAGATGCTACGAAGTTTGGTCGAAAACTATTCAAAAGGTAATGTGGAGTTGCGATTTATTTTATCCATTTCAAAACGAACAAAGGATTTTGTGTGACTCGGCGTAGATAAAAGTGACAACCCTGCACGTGCCTTTATTACACTTGTGTAGGGGGCTGCCATGCCGTAGCCATAGTACCCACAATTCCCTGCTTCACTTTATGGCCTATCTTCTCCCCTTTCACTGTTACAGTATTGAACACAACAATCCCTGTACTCGATGCCATGTTCTATCCCCACCCATTCTTCTCACACTCACCGTAATGGTACTGGATACAGAGATGATACCGGATACCAAAATACAGTGACGTCACGACTGCGCTTTAAAACCCGCAGTGGAATCGAAATTCTCTCTCTGGTGGTGGATCCCCACGTGTCAAAGAGACGTCGTTGCAGCTGTGCTAAAGAACAAAAAAAGAACGAGCTATTGATACCGGACCTTCAGCCAAAGTTCAATGTATTTAATCTTCGCATAGTTGTAATAATAACTGAACCGGTTAGTGACTGCAGCCCACGCAGTATTTTAAAAGAGAAAAGGCAACCGGATCCCTTTTCCCTTTCGCAACGTCGACGAACCACAAGCAAGATTCCTTCCAGATCGTCAGACAACTGACGGGACACCGAAGATCTTCAGGTGACGAGCTGTAAAAGTAAAAGGAATAGAATTGTTTTCTCCCTGGATCTGCGCGCCGCGCTGTCTTCGGATAACAGACGACGCACCTTCGGTCGCCAAGCAAGAGCGATCTCAAGTAAGCCTGGCATCTGGGCAATTGTTAGTCTTAGCTGTGGCTAGTTAATACGAAGAGTGTTGTTTATTTGAATTCATTCATGGTTTAAAAATGTACGCATTTTGATTCACATGAAAGTCTGTCTTAGGCCGCGTGTTGTTTGATATCTGTATTTAGTTTGATCGCGCATGTGCTCTCTCTCTCTTTTTAACTCCCTCCATCACACTACACTCCTCAACACTGGGATTTCAGGAGTAGCTAAAGCCTCGGTCACAACCGGCCGTACGTGCTCCTACGGCCGGTCTACGTGCAAAAAATGCAAGAAACGCACAGAGGGAGCGCGTGAAACGCACGAAGGGAGCGCGTGAAACGCACGGAAGGCACGCGTGTGACGTGCTGATTTTCGAGCCGTAGACTGGCCGCAGAGGTTCTTTGTCATGTCAAAAGCCTAGGTCACAACTGGATGTACGATTTTTTGGCTGTGCGGTTTTTGGCGTTTCCCAAATCGCTGCATTTTTTTTATTCATGGAGAAAGACGCACGTTGGCCGTAAGTTTGTCTTGCAACCTGAAAAAAACGTAAGCGCCCGTAGAGTTTGTTTGACATGACAAAGAACCTCTGCGGCCGGTCTATGGCTCGAAAATCAGCACGTCACATGCGCGCCCTCCGTGCGTTTCTTGCATTTTTTGCACGTAGACCGGCCGTAGGAGCACGTACGGCCGGTTGTGACCGAGGCTAAACAAACTCCACGGGCGCTTACGTTTTTTTCAGGTTGCAAGACAAACTTACGGCCAACGTGCATCTTTCTCCACAAAAAAAAAAACAAAAAAACGCAGCGATTTGGGAAACGCCAAAAATCGCACGGCCAAAAAATCGTACGTCCGGTTGTGACCTAGGCTTAAAGGTTGGGTAGAACTCTGTGTTTAAGGCCTAGTTGAGACTAGCGCTTAAGTTACAGATCCTTTGTGACTCTCCCTCGTGCGCTCTTCTTATTGCCCCTCCCCTCTTTAGGCAGTGCCTAGCACAAAGGCTCGCGCACTACATTCACATACCACACCCATCTCTCGCCCGTGTGCTGCACACAGCCTCGTTCCCTCACTCCCCTCCTCTTTGTCGTGCACCTGCGCACGTTCTCTCTCCCTAGCTCCTCCTCATCTCGTTAGTGCGCAGCTGCGTACATGCCTACACTCACACACAAACACGTGATTTCCCTCTCACATTTTAACATCCACTCGCCCCTACGCTGTAACACTTGCATATAGCCCATTACTTCTGATCACCATTAGTGCCTTGGTTATCACCATATTCACTGCTGATTTCTCATCCTGTTTAATGCTGGTTATTATTCTACTTACTACTGACTTGCTTTATACACTACTGATTATTACTTGTATACATTGTATCACCATTTATATTGAATTATTCCTTGGCTGCTATTGTTGCTATATCTGATCAGTATTAGTTTGCTAATTCGTGTCAGCTATTTCAATAAATGGTACCTTTGGAGTAAACGGTGTCCTGTCTATTGCTGCAACATATGAATGTTATAGCTCTAGAGTAAACGTATTACATTAGAGCTACAATACTCACTAAAACTATAGCAACATCACCACCAAGTTATTCCATTGATTTTAATAGTTTAGCTATAGACACTTGAATTAATGATTAATGAAATTTGAATAATAATTATTTTTTAAATCATTTATTTATTTATAAATAAACCACCCATGTATTTATACTACAACAATTATCCGCCTCAGGCTCCGTGAATTTCGTTAAAGAACCACAACTTTGTCTCAATTATTAACTCCTTATTTAACCTCGCTTGCTCGGTTTTTACGGGAAAATATCAAGACTGAGGTCTCAACCGTACGGATCGCTCTGTTAATAAGGAGTTTATTATACGGCTTTTTTTTTTTAATTTCCAAGATTAAAATAGACCGTCACTATAACGAGGCGTGACGTTGCTTTCAGTCACGTCACACTTGTAACGCAGTTGAGTCACGCATGCAGAATAAACGGCTAGCGGTTTCAAAACTGAATTTCTGTTAGCGGTTACTGAACGCTCTTTGTCGCTTGTTTCTTGAATAGCTTGGTGACTCGTCTGTTTTTGATTTTCAATTAAATCTTTTTTTTGTCGTTTTGTTTCCTTTTTTTTTGCAACATTGAAAACCGGCACCTTGGAAAGAAAGTCTGTAAATCGCCCACGGGCATTACGGGAAAATTCTGCCCACCAAGGAACCAATCAGAGCGCACGATTTTACCGGAAGTAGTTCGTGCTGTATAATACTTTAAAGGCGTCGTGCGGTAATTTCAGCAATCAGGCTATATCATGTGTCAAAATGTCGGGTTTGGTGGGTTATTCAAGCCCCTCGGTTTCCCGCGATCTCAGTGTCACGATGCGCCCGCTACAAGCATTTAAAGCTGACGCACACAGCCAAATTTAGGCAGCCAGCCGTTAACTAGGTCAACTTATGTGTGACGTCATACCAGTAACCTCCCTTGGGTGATGCTGGCCTGTCGCCATGTTTTCTCTATAGCGTGCGTTTACCAGAGTTGTTCTAAGTAGGTCTAAGATCATCATGGGAGAGCAAAATAGATCTATAGGATATAAACCAAAAGGCCAAATTTGGACTTGTGTCCAAATTTTACAGTGATTTATGCCACAGAGCTGCCTTTAACTAATAATTATCACTTATTACTGACGATTGTACGTTTACTAAACAATACAATACAAAGCTCAATACTCTCAGCCTATAACATACCGAATATCAAGTTAAAATCAACCGCAATAAAAGGAAAATGATGAAAACTGGAATATCAAGGGGTCTACTGTATCAGAAGGCCCACTGCATTTCGCGAGATCGCAAGCTGTCAAGTTGCTAGAATTCAATCTTTCTAGCTATACTTTCACCCCCTACAGCTATCAGTATTACACAATCATAGATTAATCACACAGCATTCTAATTCAAGTGAAAATGGTCTTTAAAAATACACACAAGTAGTGATTTAGTCAGAGAAACCAACCAAAACAAGTCTTCAAGTCGCTGGTCTTCTTTATTCTCGTCTTCGTTTCTGTCGTCGTCAGAACTGTCCTCATTTTCTTCTGAAGATGAGCGCTCAGGTTCAAATCTGTAAGGCTGGATACCACCAGGACATTCAGCTGTCAAAATCTCTACTTGTGGGCCATTTTCTTCTTCTGTATCGGTAAAATCAAAGCTAATTTCCTCAGCATCGCTCCTATTTTCTGGTGTGTCCGTCATTGCAACTGCACCGAGTGGTTACTGGTATGACGTCACGCAGCTGTTCCATTGACCGAGAGGGGGCGCTGCGAACGCGGGAAATTTCAAGTGATGGGCATGACCAAATAAGGACCGATTACAACCGCGGGAAGCTTTTGAAAAATCGACGGTCAATTTATTTCGAATCTCGAAAACATTCTGGTGCAGAATAATGCGACTTTTATCGCCACTGCGTGACGCCTTTAATATTGGCTGGCTTTGAGTGGTATATCAAATATATCCCATTCAGCTAGCATGATACTGAATGAGTTGAAGGAGAGTAGTTGAATTGAATATATCTGATCTACCACGGAAAAAAGCCAGCCATTATCATTATTATTATACATCCACATTCGATGGAACAATTACAGATTTTACAAAAAGTTAAGAACAGGGCGGTAACTTACCAATATTGAATGCCGATTCTGATTGAATGTAAGTCAATGTTTTGTCAATCCTCCATGTAAAAGTTCTAACAATAAAAATGGTGCAAGTCCAAAAAGCCTGAACAACCACCCAACTTATATACAAGCAGACAGTTCAAGTTCAAAGTTATTTTTGGTCGTAGTTAATTGTTACACTGCAGTTTTCAAAACAAAAGGGCTTTGCTGAGTGAAGTCCTCTTGTAAAAGCCTCCGTCGCGTTTCCTCACCTCCAAATAGAACTTTGACAATATTTCCACTATTGCTCTCTTTTCCAGTTTTTTCGATGTCCGTTGGTATGTTTTTCTCCTATAAAAGACTTTAAATCTTCTGCTTTTAACGAAGCAAACCTCGCTGCCATGTTTGTGTACAAACGGTCACTCGCTAGCGCGGAAGTTTTACATCTCCGACGTGTCTCTTTTCCAGTCTTTCAATGTCTGTTAGTCTGTTTTTCTCTTGTAAATCTGCGTGAAGAATCTCTCATGAAGTTTTGGTAGCCTTTTGGGTGTCCAGCGTGTCTTTAGTTTTCAGTTTATTTATTTAGTGCTTAACCCGAGCACTGAATTAACCCCGTCTACTCTCTCTCCCGTCCGACAAAGAAATGATTGTGCGCATTCGCAGCAGAAAGTTGTGTCATTGGATCTTCGCATGAGCTCCGAAGTGTGACGTCATGTTGTCTTGACAACGTGCAATATTATAACAATATTGCACGCTCATTCTCCATTGAGGAGAGCAGCGTAATACATGGAGGATGAGCGATATGATAATATTGCATGCCATCAGTAAACCCACTAGAAGGGAATAGAATACGTGTTTTTATTCCATGGAAAAAGTGGCCCGTATTAAAAATAAAAATCACTGATATTCACTTTCGGTGAATAATTGTTAAATACGAGCATAGATGCATGCTTCAGCTAGAAAACTGGATCATCTCAGACAACCCAAAAGAACAGACAGTGAATAGTAAGAATGATTCAACCTGGGCCAAGAGTGTAGTGTAATATCACGTGCTTCCATACTTTCGAGGACTTTGATCAGACACTGTTCTCTGCTGGAACATTCTCCACCGCTTCCATCAGTGTGCTTCATCATAACATAGTCCAGTTAATTCATCACTAAATTCACTGCCAGACATTTTTATTATTGATTTTTTTTTCCTCGATTCCTTGTTTTAACCCTCAATAAAAGATTACCATTGAGTTATTATACTTTGGACAGTTTTCCAAGAAAACAAGTGCAAACACAAACTGGTCACATGACTACATCAAGGTTATGAATCACACACACACACACTGCTTTTTTCGAGCTGCCAACTGCTAGTCTTTGAATTGAGCACAAATCGTTCACGTCTCGTCTAAAGTGTCCATCTTATCCATCTAAATTTTAAAGTGGCTGTTTGTAACTTTTTAAAGCCTTCTAACCGTGCGGTGAACTGTAACTGCAATTACAACACTGACAATCCTTCCCATATTCCCCACTGTGGGTTGCCTTTCAAAGGGAAATAAGAATAGCTATGCAACTCTGCCTTGAGCTCATTTCTGGGCCAGAAAAATATAAACATAAATCTAAAAAACAAACTGCCGCCCCAGATTCACTGCATGGCAATATTGTGAACCTTAAAATTTCAGATATGGGTCCGTCTCAGAAACTGCTCTCTCATTTGGGACATTATGGTCAAAAAATAAATTTTCTAATTTTACTTTTTTTTTTTGCATTTACCCAACACTCATCTCATCTCATTATCTGTAGCCGCTTATCCTGTTCTACAGGGTCGCAGGCAAGCTGGAGCCTATCCCAGCTGACTACAGGCGAAAGGCGGGGTACACCCTGGACAAGTCACCAGGTCATCACAGGGCTGACACATAGACACAGACAACCATTCACACTCTCATTCACACCTACGGTCAATTTAGAGTCACCAGTTAACCTAACCTGCATGTCTTTGGACTGTGGGGGAAACCGGAGCACCCGGAGGAAACCCACGCGGACACGAGGAGAACATGCAAACTCCGCACAGAAAGGCCCTCGCCGACCACGGGGTTCGAACCCAGGACCTTCTTGCTGTGAGGCGACAGCGCTAACCACTACACCACCGTGCCGCCCTACCCAACACTCAATGTTTCTTTTGTCATGTTTAATAAGAATAAAGATAGTATCTTGCTTTATCTGGCCTCCACTGTGGAAAATATTTTGATTACAATTCAAATGCTTTTGTAAAATTGATTTCCATATAAAATAACTCCATCATGAAGAATTAAAGCTCCTCCTTCACAGATGAGTGAAAATATTGAATAAATTTCCTCTTTTTGATTGCTTGGGTTAAAAATGCCAAGTTATGATGACTGAATTGATTATTCACTTAAATATGAATAATATGATACATTTTGGGTATTTGATACGGCGAAATAGGACACAATGGAAAAATCAAGAACACACCGGAAAGATGAGAATAACGGCGGTGGTAAAAGAACAGCGACTGTACCGGCTGAAGGTCGCGCGGGTCTCTGCTGCGGCGCGCGAGCATCGGGACATCACTACCGCACCGGACGGAGCGCGAGGCGGGGGCGGGGCAAAATGACTGGCCGTAGATTCTATTAAAAGTTCGATCTAAATTGACCATGGTTGCAAAATATTGGCCAAAAATACGCAAACACTATGAAATATGAAAGTAAGATGAAAAAGAAACATTCTATTGCCTTATACTGCAAGACTAAAACAAAATAAAACTGTCAAACTCACCTTTTCAGTGATAATGTCCGAACAGATCACCCGCGTAACAGAAAGACCGCAAATGGAAGCACGATCAACTTCTAACTGTTGGAGTGGAAAATTCCATCCTACGCATGCAAATTGTTAATGTGTGTCCTTCCCCGCACACAAATAACACACTACGGTAAAAAAATAGACCACAACTCATTTTATAGCTCAGAAATTCATACAAGACCAGCTACCATCGTAACATATTCTGTAAGAAACATATTCTATACCTAACTTTCAGCTTTCGTTTTAAAAAACAAAATCGCAGATTTATAACTAAATGTTTATACGGCGTAGTGATTTTAAGTTCCTACTTTTGGTGAGGTCGTGACCTTGACCCTGAGGTTTTCCGTTTAGATCAAAACACATGATCGTATTGGTTTTGGGTCTGTGGAAAATGGAGTTATGGCGGTGATCAAATATTTCGCATGATGTTTTATTACGGTTATGATTATTCTGTGAGCGCACCGATCCTTAGGTGTATAAAGTTACAACTTAAAATACAATTAGTGATAACTGTAGACTTTTCAGTGGACTACAACCTTTTTAAGGGAACGCGATGTAGTCGACCATTCATCATGTTCCAGATCAAGCCGCCATTTTTCCACAAATTTGAAGAATTTTTGCCAAATTCTGAAAAGAATATTCACATCAAAGATTTAATTTTATCTGTATTATTTCTTTCATCATTTTATTTCAAATTAAAACCAACATCACCATTCAAAACCGTATAGTTTATTGACTGGGTATATTTAGTGGGCTACCCCTACAGTACCCAGTTTCTGAGACAGACCCATATACATTTGAAAAACTAGGATTTTGCGTCCAGACACATTAGTAAAATTTACACACCGCACCTTTAACTATGAACAGATTTGTAATGTGTTCGCATGTGGATTTAGTGCATTATACTAAGAACATTGTGTCTGTTAAACACTTTTCTTCATGCGCTAATAAAATAGCGACGCTTCGCCTGAGCGTTATGAACGTCCAGGTCTTTCTACGTTGTTATTTGATGCAAAAACATTCCTCCGCTCATTCGGTGATTAGTCACACGAGCAGGAAATAACCGCACGAAGCCGAACGTCTCGTCTAAATGCAGATCTGCTTTGTGTCTTCACATTTCCTCGTCCTCATCCGTCAGTCTCCCCTAGTGACGCAGTGGCCAGATCCTCTCCAGATGAGCAGTGTAAAAATAAAAGAATTATTCAAATGGCTAATTTATCTGGCGTGACCCTGTCACAAGATAACACCCCCCCTACACACACACTACGCTGCTTCATCCTCCCTTTCCTCCTTCGCTAAACAGGACTCTCAATCTCTCCGTTAAACCCAACTCTTAATAAAAGACCTGATCCTCCAGCACAAGCGCAGGATATTCATCACTTCAATATTTCTCCATTCTATTTTTTAAATGGCCTAGAAATAGGAGGCCATCTATTATAGTTCGCGCCGGGTGCAGCGTAGCTCGTTTCCTAGATGAGGACCAAAAAGATGACTCACTTTAGTCATGGACTGAGAAGAACTGAGAAAACGTCCACAATGGACACGCAGTACCATGTTTAGGAGTGGACACGCCCATTGTTCATTATATTATATAAATCAAGTCACCCGTAAATGACGTGCAGGTACTTGAAACCATTTTTCCTACGGCACTTCACCTGCGCCCGCTCCCGACCTTCAGCTGGCGTCGTCTCCACAAAACGAGCCTCGTTTTAGCCTCAGAACCCTCCTGAGGGGAGGCGGAGATGGTGACTCAAAGAGCCTGGAGTATTTCTACATGATAAACATCATAGGCTTAGCTAGCGAGCCGTGCAGCCATGTTTTCCGCGGCCAATTCTCAAAAAACACGGCCTATAAATTATGTTAACCAAAATTTTGTGAAATGATTTTGTGCATTTCTGTGGACGTTTGTCGGCGGGCAGCAGTTTCCCAGCACGTGTGCTTTCTGTATATGGAAGTTAAAGGAGAAATTAAGTCATTTTTAAACATGCGTTATTTCTTAATTAACGTGTTATTCAATTACGTTTTTGGTTTTAGGTGGTGTTTACATTAGACCGTATCAGCGGATCATCAGATTAACGTTTTTAAAACGATTCGCGTGCACACAGCAACACCAATACTGTAGTGTGAACAGATGAAGCGTCTCTGTATTGATACAAATATAAGAAAAAAATTATTATAAAATCACAGAGGGCGGCACGGTGGTGTAGTGGTTAGTGCTGTCGCCTCACAGCAAGAAGGTCCGGGTTCGAGCCCCGTGGCCGGCGAGGGCCTTTCTGTGTGGAGTTTGCATGTTCTCCCCGTGTCCGTGTGGGTTTCCTCCGGGTGCTCCGGTTTCCCCCACAGTCCAAAGACATGCAGGTTAGGTTAACTGGTGACTCTAAATTGACCGTAGGTGTGAATGTGAGTGTGAATGGTTGTCTGTGTCTATGTGTCAGCCCTGTGATGACCTGGCGACTTGTCCAGGGTGTACCCCGCCTTTCGCCCGTAGTCAGCTGGGATAGGCTCCAGCTCGCCTGCGACCCTGTAGAACAGGATAAAGCGGCTACAGATGATGAGATGAGATCTTCAGAGTTGGCTGAATCTCATTTATCATCTTTGTTGTGTTTAGTAAAGATGTATTCTGTGTAACAGGACTTGATTGCAGCAATTTATATTTTGTTTTTTGTAAAGTTCTGGTTAATGAACAAGAAACTAAATCTAAAAACTATAACATTTTATTAAGTTAGTAAATAAAATGTGTGTTAAATGCCTAATAAAATATAATTCACACTTAAAATTAATGCTTTTTTCATTTTTTTTAAGGCTCAATCGCAGCTCCAGAAGTCACCAGATTGCACCAAAAAAAAAGATTAAATTTTCTACATTTGCCCCCCATCAAAATGGAGACCAGTGTGACCCAGTGCGCCCAATTGCATGGCACAGAAAGGACTTTAGAGACTCTCAGCAAGACGGTTCCAGGTTCGAACCCCATGGCCGACGGGGGCCTTTCTGTGTGGAGTTTGCATGTTCTCCCCATGTCTGCCTGGATTTCCTTGGGGTGCTCCAGTGCCCCCCACAATCCAAAAGACATGCAGGCTAGCTAAGATACCCAGCCAATGGGGGTGCACAAGCCAGTGCATACTTGGTGCCAGTCCCAAGCTTGAATAGATTTGCATCAGGAAGGACAATAAAGTGGCATAAAAGTTTTTACCCATATAAAAACTTATGCCAAATCCAATATGTGGATTAGGATCTGCTGTGGTGACTGAAAAACAAATAGCCCTTTTCTTAACAAACCTATGAACGCGTGTACTCCCGCCATCTGCTTCTCTTTTATTTAGCTTTCAGGAGCCTGTACAAAGAGCTCTGATTTCTTGTTAAATCCATTTGTAAATTCGATCACAAAACGGCTCTCTCCCCATTTTAGATCAGTTTTCTTTTGTAGCAGTAGAGCTGTGTTACGTCTGCCTACGGAGAAGTCATGTGCATTCCCACTATTGTACGTTAGCATTTTTTTGCCATTTAAACAATGCAGTTACAGCTAGGAAAAATTAAGATTACGCAACCTAATAATGATAAGTACATTTTTTTTTTATTTCATCGGTTCAAATCGTCACACTTGTATCGTGATTTATCGTCACACATCAGTACATGCCTACATTTCATTATACGATAATACTGATTAGATCACAGCACTGTTGAATTCTTGACTGATCGGTCAAGCGGTGTCGATTCATTTTCAGATCCGACGCTAACCTGGACTACAAGGTTTATATTAACGTGCTCGTTATGGGTAGTTCTTCTGTAAGGGAATTACATTCACAGCAAAACATGGCAACTTTCAGTTGCAGTACTCAAGATAAATGGCATTAAATAAAAATCTCACAGTATGGGATATCTTTTGACCTTGAAAATAAGAGTGCTCTGAGAGCACAATATCCCCCACTGGCAACAATGCCATAACTCTGGTAGAATGTGACTGAACTGAACGAAATTGCAATATGCGTATTACTGACATAACGAATCCTGTCAAGTTTCGTGAAATTCCTCCAAAAATTGTGAGAGCAGTTGATTTCAGAAGGCGAGTACCCTTCTGGGACGGACGGACGGATGGACGGACGGCATGACAATCCCCCTTCAGGCCTTTTTGCCAGCGGGGGATAAAAATTGTGAGGGAAGTTGATTTCAGAAAGCAAGCACACCTTGATGAAATTGCCAAAGTACAAGTTTGTTAATAATCGAGGGCATAACTCTGGTAAAATTTACCCAAATTAAACGAAATTTCAATACGTGTACAACTGTCATATAACAAAGCCTTCTGCCAAGTTTGGTGAAATTCCTCCACAAATTGTGAGAGGAGTTGATTTCAGAAGAACCTACACCCTCATGAAATTGTCCAAGTTATTTAATCAAGGGTCAAAACTCTGGTAAAAATTTCACAAACGAAATTTAATCGCAATATGCGTATTACCGTCATATAACAAGGCCTTTTGCCAAGCTTCGAGAAATTCGTCCAAAAATTGTGACAGGAATTGATTTCAGAAGGAAAACACACCTTTATGAAATTGTCAAAGTATAATTTTGTTAATCAAAGGGCTGTAACTCTGGTAAAATGTGACCTAATTGAACGAAATTATAATATGCGTACTACTGACACACAAAGAATCCTGCCAAGTTTTGTGAAAACCCTGCAAAAATTGTAAGAGGAGTTGATTTCAGAAGGTGAGCACGCTTCCCAGGATGGACGGACATTCAATCAATCAAAGTCCTTCCCACGCCATGTGGCGCATAGGGCAGCGCCGATCTCTGTTACCGTAGCCCTCGGCCTCTTGCCTATTACATAGCTAGGGTTACGGGGGGGGCTAGTCCTCTGGTTACCACGAGAGTTTGACTCCCCACTTGCATCCGTATTGCAGCATGCCTTGCCAGTAAGTACCATTTTTATGATGGTCTTTGGTATGACCCGACCATGAGTAGAACTCATGATCTCCTGATCGAGAGGTGGACACGCTAACCACTAGGCCAACTTGCGGTACAGACAGACATTGCCACGACAAAATCCCCCTTCGGGCCTTTCGGCCAGCAGGGGATAAAAAGCACAGAAAAACTGCCTGTTTAACTCTGAACGCAAAATCTGATATGAGGAAGGTAAAGTGAGTAATGTAATTACGTCAGAAAAAAACCCTGAACTTTCATTTCTTAAAATTCAAAACAAGATTCCTCTGAAGCGACATTGCTATAATTGGGATGGTTTTTTTTCTTTTTTTAAATATGGTTTTCAGGACATTTTGCCTTGGATTCCATACTTCAGCAAAATCACACTGAGCTGACAAGTTAAAGCAGTCTTAATCATTTCATAATTTCGGCCTCTCTGCTGAAGAACTGCCCTTATACCAACGTGTCCTCACCACTCGTATGCAGGGGCTTGTATAGCGAACGTGCCACAAACTGATTTAAACCCGTGATCTCGTTTCGTTTATAGAAGTCGTCAATGCTTTCTCGCAGTCAGAGATCAAGCTGCAAATTAAGTCAGACAGAAAAGGAGGAGTCGGTCATTGTGGTTAGCGCTGGCAAACCACAACTTTCACAAGTCTTATTTGCAAACAATATTAACCCATATTGCTTTTCTTAAAGGAACAGTCCACCGTACTTCCATAATGAAATATGCTCTTATCTGAATTGAGACGAGCTGCTCTGTACCTCTCCGAGCTTTGTGCGATCTCCCAGTCAGTCAGACGCAGTCAGATGCGCTGTCACTCCTGTTAGCAATGTAGCTAGGCTCAGTATGGCCAATGGTATTTTTTGGGGCTGTAGTTAGATGCGACCAAACCATTGAGCTCCGTATCAATGCGCTGCCGAAGCGCGCAGAAGGTGTTAGTACGCCTGTCATTATAGTGCGGACTTTCCATAGCATAGAAAATCGCCACGTTTCAATTTGTGTAACTGAACTTGTTTCATGTCACTGGTCATATAAACCTATGTAAACAGGAAAAACGCGGAAGAGTTTGGTCGCATCTAACTACAGCCCCAAAAAATACCATTGGCCATACTGAGCCTAGCTACATTGCTAACAGGAGTGACAGCGCGTCTGACTGACTGGGAGGTCGCGCAAAGCTCAGACAGGTACGGAGCAGCTCGTCTCAATTCAGATAAGAGCATATTTCATTATGGAAGTACGGTGGACTGTTCCTTTAAAGTGCATATTCTGGACCAATTTCGTTTTTTTTTTTTTTTTTTTTATATATGAAAGTATGTCCCTTTACACACTCATCCAGAAGGGTAATTTTGCACAAGGCCATCTGTCTACAGCAGAAAAAAATAAAACGCGTCTGGAAAAATCCCAAGGGAGTCTGGAGCCAGATTCGTGACGTTACCTGCGTGAGCTTGTGCTGTTTCAGTGCACAGCCTGTGTAGACCAAGCGCTCCCATTTCTCTCTCATTGTCCGGTCTTTTGGAAAACGATGAGTACTAATCCCATCAAGATTGGTGTTGCTACACCCTCCTACGATACATCTGTTAACCATTTTAATAATTACGCGATAACGTTGAAGAAATTTGCAGAAAACCACCAGGTCGTTTTTTCATAAACAAACCAGCACTGATGTAGGATTCAGAAGGAGGCGTCCCACACGCGACGTCACGAAAATCAATGTTTCCCGGGAAATCCAAATGCCAAGTTTTTTCAGAGGCAGACCAATTCGCCTCAAATGGCTTGATTTCAACTGAATTTTTCTGGTATTGCGCAAGGTAAAAAAAATTGCACAAAATGTGACAGATATTTGACCAAAGTTAATATAAAATAAGAGAATTACATTGATCTTGCTCCTGAATTTACCCGTGATATGCACTTTTATACCTCTTGAGTATCAAGTGTCATTTTGTGTGTATCATGGTATATAATCCCAGTTAAATCCATTTCAGTTCCAGACTGTAACACAACCGGTTCAGGAATGGGGGGGTGGATACTTGTGCACTGGATCTGAGCTACATTTCAGGACGTCCGCTGCTCTTCCTCATCCATCATCCTTTACATCACAGTTCTATTGTAATATCTTATCTCATCTCATTATCTCTAGCCGCTTTATCCTGTTCTACAGGGTCGCAGGCAAGCTGGAGCCTATCCCAGCTGACTACGGGCGAAAGGCGGGGTACACCCTGGACAAGTCGCCAGGTCATCACAGGGCTGACACATAGACACAGACAACCATTCACACTCACATTCACACCTACGGTCAATTTAGAGTCACCAGTTAACCTAACCTGCATGTCTTTGGACTGTGGGGGAAACCGGAGCACCCGGAGGAAACCCACGCGGACACGGGGAGAACATGCAAACTCCACACAGAAAGGCCCTTGCCGGCCACGGGGCTCGAACCCAGGACCTTCTTGCTGTGAGGCGACAGCGCTAACCACTACACCACCGTGCCGCCGTTCTATTGTAATATGTGCCATTAAAAATAGCTGAAGAAATAAGGCGTGGGTCCCCACCCCACCCCACCGCTCCTCCGGTTCCACCTTGAGCTCAGGTTACTCTCCATGTGCCGTTTTCTCAGTTCACAAGTTTTACTGTCGTGTGAATCGCTCGCCAATTTCCGTATCCCGGTTGAATCATTTCAAGAGTGCTGGGGTGCTCGGAAGACAAAAACAGGGGGCATTTGAGCTTTTGTGAGCAAACTGCGTCGAAATTAACAGTAATCGTTTCAAGATGAAGGGAAACGAAACGTCAAGTTCGGAGAGCAAACAGAGCGAGCGCGCAGTTTGCGCAGCCCCTGCAGAAATGTAGGATAATGCCGCGCCTCGGGCTGCAGCTATGCACGAGTGGCCTCCATACGGAGAGAGACGAGAGAACGTGGGCCAGAAAAATCGCTCCAATCTAGGCTACTCCTATCCCTTATGCCCTGCTGGAGTTTCAAGCAATGAGCGCTCTCTCCCTCTCTCTCTGTGTGTGTGCATTTAAAGAGGCCAGTTTGCACAAGCACACACACATGTGCAGACGCACTGAGCACCACGTGGGTGGATGATGCTCAAAACCTGTGCTGTTGCCATAGCGACAGGCCTACAATACTCCCCCCCCCAAACAGGAGTCTGAGCTTGTGTACAGCTGAAGTGGAAGCGTTTGCACTTCAGCACCTTACTGCGCAGAGGGGGAGGGGGAGCGCTGGAATAGGAAATAGCATCGCCATGCCCTCCCTGCACATAAACACACCTCCCCCAACACTTCCTGTGGCTTCTCCATGGTCATATATTCATTGTTTGTTTTTTCCCCCCCAGCCTGACCTGACTAGGGCTGTAACGATAGAAGACTTGCAACCACGTGATCAAAACGTGCTCCGTCATGAGCGTCCGCCATGATGGTGGATACACAAAGCGACTAGGACGGCAGCCGCTGAAAGCGTGTCTGTAAACAAAGCTGAATTTTCTCAGCGTTACTACGATTTGAACGCTCGAGCGAAGATTCGATACAAAGAGAAGATAGATGCACGTGGTTTTGACCCGTATTATTTCTGAAGATAAGACGCTACTACTGACCGAGTACGAATACAGGTTGTTCGTCCAATGCCTTTTTTATATGCACTATTGATCATTTTATATTTCAGGTATGCGTTTGTTCGAAAAACGGAGGAATTCTCAATGGAATTTGACCGAAACGAGATGCATTTTTGTAAAGCAAATGAGGGCCGTAGCATGGATCGTGTTAAATCTTTAGGTGCCAAGCAGCGCTCTCGCGAGGGCTTCGTTCGCAAACCGGCCTGAGACTGTGCTCTTTCCAAGAGGGAGGCGCCTGTAAAATTTGCCTTCGCTGTGAGCTCCGTTGGCAGTAGCTCACGTGGCTATGGAGCACTTGCATGTGACGTCACAGCCGATCCAGATTGTGACAGACGCCATCTTGTCGGTCAAACGCCATATTCCGCCTTCTACTTCTGCTTTTACTTCTACCTTTTCTTCTGGAAAACCCTACTATATACAATTCTACCACAACGGCTGCGGCTACAAGCTCTCCCTACCTGTGCAGGTTTTTTATGTTTTTTGTGTGTATTTTTGCGTGTTGTTCGTCTGTACCGGACTTCAATATCCACTACAACCGTATGGACTTACTGGACATTGGTTTCCAGCAGAAAATGACGGTTTGTAGCGATTTCCATCGCATGCACAACATTCCGGACGAGAAAAAAAAAAACATTCCGGACGAGATAGCGAGACCAGCGGGGTCTCCGTGGATTGTTATCGGAAGCAAAGCGAAGGAGGCGGCGTCGGGAGCGGAAGCAAAAGCGAGGCTACAGGCAGAGCCGGCCTGTTGACTAAGCTCAGAAAACAGCCACTCAAATCTCCACTGCTAAGCCTCTACCTCTCCAACGCCAGATCCATGTAAACAAGACGGACGATTTGGAATTACCTTATTCTATTCTATAATCGGCTGGTCAGTGCTATACTCAATACTTAAGTGACTTACCCATCCAATGAGGATTCTTGTTTACAAGATGCCACATCTGAGTTGCTGACAAATCCTGAATTTCTGTAAAGATAACTGTCCAGAGATTTATAAGCACGCAGTGCTTCACCACTGAACAGCGAGGGAAAGTTAATGAGGTAATCATACACGTCCGGGTATTCCGCTGGCAGTTCAAAATCCGGTCGTGAAAACTCCGTCCGGTAAGCCATAAGGGTCACAAATCTGTACATCGTTTATTTTAGACATATATCTAGTTATCTGTTCATTAGAAAAATGAGCCGTGTAGTCCGTCGGTTGAAATTGATCCATTCTGTACACGAGTGCAGCAGTATTCAGCGGTGTTTTTGACCGACAAGATGGCGGTTGTGTACTTTCCGGTCACGTGACTGCAAGATCTCTATACCATGAGAAACCAGACTCGTTTATAATTAGCTCTGTTGCTCTTCAGGAGACCAATCTGATCTTCCAAACAAAAGACTCATCAAAACCCAGTGAGGATTAGTGATGTGTGTGAATTGTGGACGGACGACGCGTGACGGCAATAGCTCATCGCCTTACGGCTGGTGAGCTAATGAAAACGAAACAAAAACAGAAAGCGGCGTATTTAACCAAGGCAAGGCAAGGCAAGGCAAGTTTATTTATAGAGCGCATTTCATACACAGTGGCAGTTCAATGTGCTTTACAGAGGTAAAAGCAAAACAGTAAACAATGGAAAATAAAAATGACATAAAATAAAGGGGGAAGAAGAGAGAAAGTTCAGTAAAAACAGCAGAATAAAATGGAATAAAAGTTAAGTAAAATTTAAAACATGCAGAGACTGTAAAAGTTAAGTAAAGTTTAAAACATGTAAAGATAATGACATTTATCAGTTAGCAGAAAGCATCTGAGAACAGCTTGGTCTTTAGTCTAGATTTGAAGCTGCCAACAGCAGGAGCATTTTTGATGTCCTCTGGGAGTTGGTTCCATAGCTGCACTGCATAGGAGCTAAAAGCTGATTCACCACACTTTGTTTTAAAGGACATGGGACATGGATTTTTTTCTGGGTATAATTATGTATAAAGGACATAAGAAATGCCATCTAAATCACTGCAGGGCGTCAAAAATGTGAAAATCATCACATTATTCAACTTTTTTATATGGGTCAGTCCATGAAATGATGTTACTTTTCATTGGTCCGGGTTTACATAATCATTTCATCTTTAATTTCCATGATTTAAAGAAATATTTAGCAGATTATCCATAAATATTGTTTGAAGAAATAAAATAAATAAAAAATGAAGTTTTCTTTTGAAATAAAGAAATATGAAACATTTTCTTCCCCTGTGACTGGACACGGATGACACGTTTTTTGCGACATGGAATATTTGCTGACTTTGAGCTTAAATAAACCTTCATTACTTTCTGAGAATTTCAATAAAATTAGTTTCATGGTACTTGCAATTTAGTTTTACACTCACATAATAAAGTTAAGAAGGTTCTATAAACTATTTAGCTTCGAATTCATCCACTAAAAATAGGTTGTGAACGTAACATTGTGATGTCCTACCGTGTTACGTTAGAAACCAGGCTTATAAAAAATGATAAAACGAGTTGAAATCATGATTGATGTTTTTAATATAAAGAAGAATATACTATAAAATGATGTAGGTAGAAAGAAATTTAAACAAACGGCAATAAAAGAAATTATCAATGTTTTTTCTCACATCCTAACTTGGCGTCCACTCACTTCCTGGTTCGTTCACAACCTGCGAGACCTATTTACTCAATCTAGGTCAGCTGAACTGACGCGAGATAACTTCTCGCGGGATCTCACACGCCACAACATGTGCTCTTGTCGCTATCAATGGCATCAAAATGGCGGCCAGCAAGAACAGGTAGGTGATATTATCAGCGTGTCCAGCAAAGTTACGCTTAAAACCATGTTGCGTTCGACCGACAGTTGGTGATATTATGTGATAAGGAAGTCTACTATGTTATTGTGACTTGTATAACATGAGGATGAAACTGTTTCCTGTTAATGACTGTTATTGTTCAAATCTTAGAGATTTTATGAAGTTTGTGAAATACGGGTATTTCATATTTTCAGTGTTTATGATGTTGAACTAATATTTCTAATGAATTCTTATTCAGTGTTAATGTTTAAAGTAAGCAAATAAAAGCAAAAAATTGATTTTATCAATATTTTTCCTTTATTTTTAAAAGCTTGTTCGTGTCCTTGTTACATTAGCAACCGGGTAAATATTTATGGATTTTATCATACATTGTAGAGCAGGAGTTATCTTAACAACTATGTTATATTTTCTTATATGGTCAATGCTTCATGGAAATAAAAGTTGTTTTCAGTTGTAAATTGTTTTAAGTGACTCCCTCTAGGTCACATTTTGGTAACCCCATTTCATGGACTGACCCATACATCAGCGTAAAACAAGGACTCGTTAATGAGCTAGGTGGTCACGTGACCCATGACGTCACAAAAACTTTCCAAGGAGCCAGCGCTTGGGTATCTAATGTAAACAGGTTACCGAAATGGACACCATCGACAGTAACATTCCCGATGTTTCACAGAGATGTGAAGTTAGACCCTATCAATTCGAACCGATAGCTGGAAATTCACATGAACATGGATCTTGTCTTTACTCTGACGGGTCAGATGATTCTGAGAGTGAGAGTTCATTCAATCCCCATGAAACTGAAAGCGGTCGGCTCGATAATGCATCCTGGTAAGTTAAAAACAATTCTGCTCAAAGTAGGGCTGTGCGATATATCGAATATACTCGATATATCGCGAAAACTCTGTGTGCGATACATAAAATTATTATATCGTAACTATCGAGTATTTTATGGTCATCTTCCGACTTGTTTGTTTAAAACCTTTTCCAGCAGTTTTCTCTCTGTCCCTCAGGCAGTAACATGAGAGGCTGCCTAAGGGTAAAGAAAACAATAACGTCACGCACTCGCCAACCAATCCCGGGCGACATCTCGGTGCTGAAAGGAACTTCCGGGAAGATTTTCTAGTTTCGGTTGTGTTGCCAGATTGGGCAGTTTTAAGTGCATTTTGGCGGGTTTTGAACATATTTTGAGCTGGAAAACGTTAGCAGTATCTGGCAACACTGCCGGCGGGAAGATTTCCTGGTTCCGGTTTACAGCGCTGACTCAGTTCATGCAATTGCTGGTGTTGCATAGGCTACCGTGTAAGCTCTGTCAATTTCAGCGACAAATTACTTCCTAAAAGAACTAGTAAGGGGTCAGTCAACTGGCATTTTTTGGATATCGCGAGGAGGACGTGGAACAGCAAATGCCAGTTTGTAAAGTGTGCAAAAAAAAAAAAAACCTGTCATCACGAAAGGCAGCAGCACTACAAATATGTTCCATCACCTGAAACTCACCCGGTACAGTATGAAGAGTCTCTTAAACTCTGAGCTACTTGCCCACGAGCTAAAACCCCCCCACAAGCTAAACAAAATGACCATAGCGGCCTCGTTCTCCAAAGCCCTCCATATGAGAAAACGAGTCAGAGATGGAGAGCTATAACGGATGCAATCACTCACTTCATTGCCGAAGACATGATCCCGATTAGTATAGTGGAAAAACCAGGCTTCCAAAAATTACTAAACACACTCGATCCCAAATATGAGTTGCCTGGTCGCAGACATTTTACAGAGAAGTCAATAGAGATCTTGCAGTCACGTGACCGGAAAAGTACACAACAGCCATCTTGTCGGTCAAAAACACCGCTGAATACTGCTGCACTCGTGTACAGAATGGATCAATTTCAACCGACGGACTACACGGCTCATTTTTCTAATGAACAGATAACTAGATATATGTCTAAAATAAACGATCTACAGATTAGTGACCCTTATGGCTTACCGGATGGAGTTTTCACGACCGGATTTTGAACTGCCAGCGGAATACCCGGACGTGTATAATTACCTCATTAACTTTCCCTCGCTGTTCAGTGGTGAAGCACTGTGTGCTTATAAATCTCTGGACAGTTTTCTTTACAGAAATTCAGGATTTGTCAGCGACTCAGATGTGGCATCTTGTAAACAAGAATCCTCATTGGACGGGTAAGTCACTTAAGTATTGAGTATAGCACTGACCAGCCGATTATAGAATAGAATAAGGTAATTCCAAATCGTCCGTCTTGTTTACATGGATCTGGCGTTGGAGAGAGAGAGGCTTAGCAGTGGAGGTTTGAGTGGCTGTTTTCTGAGCTTAGTCAACAGGCCGGCTCTGCCTGCAGCCTCGCTTTTGCTTCCGCTCCCGGCGCCGCCTCCTTCGCTTTGCTTCCGATAACAATCCACGGAGACCCCGCTGGTCTCGCTATCTCGTCCGGAATGTTTTTTTTTTTCTCGTCCGGAATGTTGTGCATGCGATGGAAATCGCTACAAAACGTCATTTTCTGCTGGAAACCAATGTCCAGTAAGTCCATACGGTTGTAGTGGATATTGAAGTCCGGTACAGACGAACAACACGCAAAAATACACACAAAAAACATAAAAAACCTGCACAGGTAGGGAGAGCTTGTAGCCACAGCCGTTGTAGTAGAATTGTATATAGTAGGGTTTTCCAGAAGAAAAGGTAGAAGTAAAAGCAGAAGTAGAACCAGAAGTAGAAGTAGAAGGCGGAATATGGCGTTTGACCGACAAGATGGCGTCTGTCACAATCTGGATCGGCTGTGACGTCACGTGCAAGTGCTCCATACCGGAATTATACACGTCTGAGAGGCAGAACCAGAAAACATTCAGTTCAAAAGTGTGCAAAGAGGAAAATGATGTTTTGCAGATCTCTCTCTTCTCTCCCTCAATCTCTCTCTCTACTGTGAATGTTCCAGTAGTTCTCAGTAGTCAGGTTAATAGCTTGGAGATCTATTTTTTTAAATAATTTAATGAATGAGCACTTTTCTTATTTAGGCTAAATGTCTCTCTCAGTGTTGAGCTGCACTTTATTGGTTTGAGCTCTGATCAGCTCTGTATTGTTTTGCCCCTTTGTTGCAATTTTCAAGGTTGTTTTTGCAGTTTGTGCCACATCTTTGTTGAATAAAAATAGTCTTATTTCAATTCAATTGTGATTAATCACTAACATGAAAATTTAAAATGTGTTGTTGAAAAATCACCTGTAAAGTTAACCAAGAATGTTATTTAATCTGCAGGGATTGTAGTGAAAACAGTAAAGAGTAAACGTTAGATTTCATGGGGTCCTTTAGAGATTTAAATATATTGAGATGTATATCGTATATCGTGAAATGGAGAAAATGTATCGGGATATTCATTTTTTCCCCATATCGCACAGCCCTAGCTCAAAGGCTAATGATCTGTTGAAAGAAGTATTATTTTTGTATCATACATTGAAAGTTCATCATAGATCTAGCTAAAGTCCGTTGCAAGCTATTTTTTTTTGCTGATATTTTTCGAGATTGATTGAGGTACAATGCTTCCAGAGTCCGAAATGAAAACATTCAAAATGGCGAAACGCCATCACACAGCCAACAACACTACGCCGTTTGGCGAAAGAGATGAAAATTAAGAAAAGTTAAACAAACTTACCAACATAACTTAACATTTTAAATGTCCATTAATGTTACAGGATTTCTTGACTGTCTCTACAGTTGTAGGAATGTTAGGCCCTGTATATTATGGCGCTATCACTGCCTCCATGAACCTGGCTATACGGCCTCTTAAATTTGGCTTGGCAATTAATATCGCGCAGTACCTGAGTATTAATGTTGAAAGAATCCTCAGTGAAATGGTCCGAACACAGTTTGTGGGAAACAGTAGGTGCAAAGTTTTTTCTACGGCAGTAGTGAGCCCACACTTTCCTCAGCTTCGGGTCCTTGGGGAATGCAAAAAAACTTACTCCAGGGCATTTCCCATTGGAATTATTGCAACCATAAGCAGCACAATACACCATGATGTTCAATGTACGTTAAAGACTATAAAAACAATTTTCTTGTCATCCACTTCTCCATTCATCTACCCGCTTGTGCTGTGCCCGAAAGTTTTCGTGACGTATGATCACGTGACAGCGACTCTTCCGGTTGTAAAATATGCATATCGGAGCTCGAGCAGAAATGCCATATAATCATCACGAATATAACGATTTTGCTGAATTTAATAGATGATTTTGTATTTGTTGATGCAATTAATTCATATTTTTAATGGAAAGAAACTGATATAGCGTGCTTTTATGTTTCATGTCCCATATCCTTTTGTTTTAACAACAGGTTTTACCAGTAAATTTTGCTGCTGCGATCTGGTAGATCTGACTGGGTTAGGCCGCTGCAACATATCAGAGAGGTAATTGGGCCCTGTACCATTTAGAGATTTGTACACCAGCAGCAATACTTTAAAGTCAATTCTGTAGCTTACTGGAAACCAGTGAAGGGACCGTAGAATTGGAGTAATGTGCTCTGTTCTTTTTGTAGTACAGCAGATAACTGTAAAAATCGTTCAGATGGTGAAACAAGCATGAAATTTGGCACAGATTGTCTCCAGGACCTGCCCTTTTCAAAAAAGGCGTTGGCCACATGAAAATCCAAGATGGCGACCATTTTTCAAGATGGCCGACATCTGTGGTTGAAAGTGATTGGACGAGGTTACATAATGGACAAAGTATGCAGAATTTCTGAGCTCAACTCCATGGATTTGGGTGATAAGTTGCTGCATACAGGTAATTTTAGTTACAGAAAGTGTTGCTTGGGAAATATCCAAGATGGCGTCCAAAATGGCGGCCACAAATGGTAAAAAACTTAATACCTCAGCAACTAATTCAGATAGACACACGATTTTTTGATCCAATGATGTGTTTTAATCAAGGAAGTTTATTAATATGTTATTCGAGCCAAACTGGCCAGGACATGGGTCAAGACAGCATCGAAGGTGGCCACCAAAAATACCATGGGGTAAAATATTTTGGTCATACAAACAGTAACCATAGGAAAGATATCATGTATACCTGGATTCAAGACACTGAACATGGGCATGTTACTGTGATTGTTTTAGCTACACTAAGTAACTTTAAAAACGCACATTGATAAAACTTGCTGAATTCGTGCTGAGTTTCTCTCAAGAAGAAAAGAAATATATCACAATGGAAAAATAACTTCGTTCCGCCCGAATAAGTTCCAAATCTGTGCTCAAATCAGAATTTAAGGGAGTTGTACTCAATAACGTACAATATGACTCGGGTAGTCAATGACATGGACAGGCTTTAATTTTCAAACAAATTTTGCATACACTGTACACACACAGTCTTGCCTATAAATACCCGGGGGAAATGATGGGAAAATTGTCATTATTGAAGATGCCACGCCTAAGCCAAAATCAACGTGAACAGGCCATCGGGATGTTGCGTGCCGGAAGTACAGACAGAGGTCGCCTGGCACTTCGGTGTTCATCATTCGACCATTTCCCGTTTGAGTCAGCGTTACAGACAGACAGGGAGCACCAGGGATCGTCCACGCCCTGGTCAGCCTCGAGTCACGACGCCAGTTCAGGATCAGCACATCAGGCCAGCTCACCTCCGTGACAGATTCCTGACACCCTCAGTCACTGCTGCTGAGACCCCTGGACGACACAGACCCAGAATCTCCAGCATGACGGTCCAAACATAGACCAACTGTCACTTTGAAATTTTTTTATTGTGAATTAATTCTTGAGTTTGACAATAAATGTCCTTTATCGATGTTTCAAGATGTGTGTGCATTACATACAATATCATAAATTTCAAATATATGCATGGATCTAAAGTGATGTGTTGAATTCCATTGTGCGTTTTTAAAGTTACTTAGTATATATAATATATAAACAAATCCGCTGCGCTATTGTTCTTGTGAGAACCCTAGCCGCTGCATTTTGAACCAGCTGAAGTCGTTTGACGGTCTTTTTTGGCAGGCTTGTGAAAAGGCCATTGCAGTAATCAACCCTACTAGAGATGAAGGCATGTATAAGTTTTTCCAGATCATTTTTTGATACAAATCCTCTTAGTTTGGAAATGTTTGTTAGGTGATAAAATGCCGATTTAGTGATTGCTTTCATGTGACTGTCAAAGTTTAGCTCGCTGTCAATGAAAACACCAAGATTTTTAACCATATCTTTTGTTTTAATCCCCTTTGTGTCAAGAATAGTGGTAATCCTGAGTCTTTCATCTTTTTCCCCCAAATAGAATTACTTCTGTTTTATCTGTGTTCAGCTGGAGAAAATTTTGTCATGGAGAAAACCAGTCTCATAAACATGACCGTGATGATGATAATACTTCGCAAAGCCTCTGTGAAAACGGTGTCCTTATACGCGTGTGCTGATTGCACTCAAATCAGCATCAGGCGTTTCCCATAACGACTGGGTCCTCCGAGTGAGCGTGGCCGCTCGAGCGCACGAAGGCGTGACACTCGTGTTCGCCTGCTGTGTGACCACAACGTTTAGCTCACCTGTAGATCGCCAACAAAACGCCTCATTTTCATCAATAACCCATTGCAAAGCGTGGCGAGCTGCAGCGTGACCGTAGCTTAACACAAGTCAATGACCGACGAAAACAGGAAAACGTAATCCGCTAAAAAGAGAATTTACGCAGCAAGCCGACTGTAGGCGTGAACGAAACGCAAGTGAACGCGCACATCTTCCAATGCACACTACCGCCGTTTCCTGAAGTGCGAGTTTCAAGATTGAGAATGCAACAGCAAGCTCACGCGCCACAAAAGTGACTGAATCGCCATGGTTACAGTGTATCAAGCAAGATGAAAACCTGAAGAGACGTGTTGGGGATGCCTGTGCTACGAACGGTTCTTGCTCACAATTCCCCTCACACACACAAACACACTTTCCATGCCATCACAGTGACAAACAAACGACGACACGGAAAGATGTCGGTCACAAAGCAGCGATTCCCGAGTCCTTGGAATTGAACATAATTTTTAAAAATGTGATAAAACAGGAGGCAGGTTTTGGTGTGCGCGCGTGTGTGTGTGTGTGTGTGTGGGGATTTCTATTATGGCTCACCTTACGCGCTAAAAATAGAACTGAAGCGTGTCTAGAGAAAAAAAAAACCCGCTCCTGTCATGTTTTTATGGATGTAATATGTGCTTAAAGCGCTGCCGGTCGCCACTGCTGCGCCGATTCCAATGGAATTCTATCTGTAACAAAAGACAGAGGAGTGAAAAACACCTCACAGACGGTCCTGGTGGAAATTAGCCTTAAATCCCTGCTTCGATTAGACCAGTTTTACACGGGAAGGCGGGGTAACACCACAGTTTCTCTGGATTTTCAGTCCCATCCCAAATGCACCCCCCCCCCCAATTTTTTATTTTTTTTAAACAAACCATGCGCTCCTGTGTTTAAGATTGCGGCGCTTTTTACCTTCCATAAAATGAGCCGTACAAATAACCCCAGGTTATACCAATACCATGTGAGTAGACATGTAAATATTCCATCCATACCCTGCGGTTTTTCTTTAGTCATGTGTAACTCACTCTCACCCTGTATTTCCAGATAATCGATGCCTTGTGGCATTTTCTCCTTGACGGAGCGACACTGCATGCAAACGTCTTGAAATACGGTTTAGTCTCATTTGTTTAAACTTTTTCTGAGAGTGATGTCCAACCCCAACTCAAATTCGCCACAGCTTCAGCCCTTGTCTAATTGCGCATTTCCTTCCCTTTCTGGTTGGGGTCATATTTTACCCCTTTTCCACCAAATCAGTTCCCGAGCCAGTGCTGGTGCACAACTCGTTCAACTTGCGAGCCAGCTGAGAACCAGTTTGCTTTTCCATAGCTCGCGGTGCCAAGGGAAGACACGTCATTACGTCGCTGTATACGTCAGTTACGTCGCTGTATACGTCAGTTACGTCGCTGACGCAGTTAACGGCTGACTTCGCGTTTGTACAGCTGCTGCTTCTCGTCGCTTAAAAATGGCGATCTTTCGCGGTCTTGTTATTGTTGTTAGTCTTAACAACTCCGCCCCCCCCGCTGACGTAAGCGGTTCTTTCCTCTGGCCCAGCAGAGAGTTGGTGCTAGCCTGGAACCGGTTTTTCTGGCCCCAGAGCCAGTTCTTTGTCAGTGGAAACAGAAAACCCGGTTCCAAACTAAGCACTGGCCCCGAACCAGCCCTGGAACTGCTTTGGTGGAAAAGGGGCATGTGTCTAGTTGGGCCATTCTTAGAAAATGTGACGAGTAACGGTAAAGACACTTTAAAAATTTTTGGATACACCAATTTCAGTTACAATCCCTAGAAGTACATTTAATAGAAAAAAAAAGCATATTTCAAGAATTCACAAAGCAAGAGATATCATTATTATGAAAAAATAATGCCCAGTTGTTGTCTTTACCGTTACTCTATAGCGTAACGGTAAAAGACATCTCATGGCATTTTGGGGTCACTGAGTGCAGAAAAAAAATTAATGCATTTATCATCCCATCCTACTTGTCTAACTAAACTTTCAACATGCAGCATCATTATCTTTATCAATTGGGGGTAACGGCAAAGACAGTTAATTTCCCCAGACATCTCAAAATTTCATATTTACCTGATCAGTATCCTGGATTCCAACATTCGTGCACCAATGATTTTTTCAAAATGGCTGCTCAACATCCTGTTCCTTCCTCATGCACTGCCCTCTATTGTCAAAGCCCCGAATTACAGGATGATTTTACCATTTGGGTAACGGTAAAGACATCAAGAAAGTACACATTCTTGCGCATATATTTTAGGCTGTATACTAAAAACCGTTGAAGTAAAGCCCATGATATTTTCCACAATCAAAGAGAAGGTATAGATGTCATATTTTATAAAGAAAATTGAAAAAAAACCAAAACAAAGGAATTATTTTAATTCAAATTTCACTAATGCTCATTTAGACACATGACGGTAAGGACATTTCGGTATATTTGGGTAAAATAAAACTGGCAAATACAGAAAAGTTGTCTCAGTAATTTTTTTTTTTACTGCTCTGTTAAATTATTTATTTTAAATGTATAATAGAAAGCCAGGATTAATGGTTTTAGAGAAAAAACAAACTTCATGTTTAAAACTGAAGGTCACATTTTCTGAAAATGGCCCAGTTATGAACAGCTTGTGTGTCGGTGGTGCAAAATCGAGTCACCACTCCCACCTCTTACCGTCATTTATACCAGAGATCTCTCATCCCAGTATATGCGAATCGCCCATAAATATTATCCCCCATCTCTAGATGTCAAACTAATCCCGTCTGAATAGGGCTTTACAAATATTACTGATTTCCTTATATTAATACCCTTCCAAAAAGAAAAGAAAAGGGACACATTCATTCAGGCCCACTGGGTGGGCAGACCATGTACAGATCGTTTTCTTCTTTTCTCAGACTGCTTTCCTACACGTAGTGTTCAGCCAGTATAAACCCAGACCTGAGGGGCGGTCTCGGGCCGCTTCCAGGCAAACCAGAGCGTGATTCAGCGTGCAGTAAAAACACATCTGGATCCGAGAAGCCGTGAATTGAGCCAAACTAGAGGATGTGAACTATTATGTACTTTAGGTTGTCCCCTCATACGTAGCGCTGCGATATGTTCAGGCTCTAACGTGTGCTGGCACTCATTAAACCTCTGGTTTCCATTCAGCATGGAGCAGATACAACACTGACCCATGACTGCTTTCTAGTGTGAAGTTCATTTTTGCAAGCTGCCACTCAAAATGCATGCAAAGTCATCAGCAGGTCATTTGCATCGAGGCCCGACCGCAATGATCCGCTCGTGGTCACCAAATCAGATCGACACCACAGATTTACATGCACCAGTTAGAAGCTACTGATAATGAAACTCGCTCAATAAATCGACAGGGGAACACCACAATACACACTAACGCAAGGGGTTGTAACCTTTTCGGGCCAGTTAGCCCACCTTAAGGGGTCAAAATTCTCATGACAGCTCCACTGAATTCAGACTTACAACTTAAGTCTAGTCCTGTAAAGAAGCCCACAGAATGTTATGCAATTCATCTCCACTGTTACAACCTTACAGCTCCACGCACAGCCCCTGAACCCTGCAGCTCGGAAAAAACAGGTGGGGTTTACATTAGACCGTATCAGCGGATCATCAGATTAACGTTTTTAAAAACGATTAGCGTGCACACAGCAACGCCAATACACGGATACGCTAATCACATGACTAATTAGACGGCACGCAAGTTGCCTGCGGCTCGGCTCCGCAAGCATCCTGCGCTCCAAATCACTCCGCCCTGAACAGCGAGTGCCCTCTGAAGGGTGCGCACTCCGGCCCTGCGCAGCCCACAGAGCGCGCGAGTGAAGCACACGAGCAGTGATTCGGGACTGAGCCGCTGTGCGCAAGTCACTTACCACTTGCAAGTGGAAGGATGGCAAGCCTAAAGACCATCATAACTACACAATGGGCAGTATTTGCATCAGTATTTGCAGTATTTTCATACTTTTATACTCTTTAATGAAAGGTGATACAAGGCGGAAGTCCGCGCCGTTTTTCAGCAGTCGCGTCACATGACCAACGCCAGCGAATCAGGAAGGTGGATGTCACAGTGACGTTGTCCAATGACGATGTCAGCTAGAGCTCAGCACAGCGTATCCGCGTATCCTCAATGTTTACACAGCACCGGAACAGACACGAACTGGATTGAATACGTGGACCCTGGCGGATTCCCGTTTCCCGGCGTTTTAATGTGAACGGACAGTGCATCCGCGAAGAAAACGAGACAGATACGGTCTAATGTAAACTTGGCCACAGTTCGCCCGTTCTCAACCAAAACCAAATCTCAAGTGTTGCCAGGCAAAACAAACCTCACCCGGTAGCACTTATGATTAATATGAAGGAAGATCTCCCCCCCCCAAAAAAGGGGTACTACTGCTTATAAATAAAACAGTTTTCCGATACCATGTCCATACAGTAAATATAGCGCGCATATTATATATTTACTCTATGAGGCAGTAATCACAAAAACGAAGCATAATCCAAAAATGAACTAAAAAAAAAAAAAGTAAAATATACCAAGCATTTGTCTCATCTCATTATCTGTAGCTGCTTTATCCTGTTCTACAGGGTCGCAGGCAAAGCCATTATTAAAAAATGTCCTGTTTCCGGTCCACCGGCCGGGTGAGTGCCGTTTGTGCGGTTTCATTTTTTTTTTTAACGCCGGTTTTTAGACATTTTTTTCGGGTTCGTAAATCTAAACTCAAACTTGACATTTATGCATTCCCAGGGCTTTCCACTAAAGGCCAATTTATGCTGACAACGCAGTCCTCGCAGACGGTGTCGCAGATGGCGTCTGCGTAGCCCCCCCCCTCGCAGACGCTCTGCGCGCACCTCCCAAAAATTGTGACCACCGCAGAAGCCTCGCAGACAGCGTCGCAGACAAGAGGGCTCTGATTGGTCCACTCTACATCCGCTGTACACGCACTTCTGCTTCCCTACTTTCCTGGTTTGGTTTGTTTTCACGATCGCCATTTTTAAAAACACGAGCGAAGATGGAGCAGCACGAAGAGCGGTTGATCGAGGAAGTGAGGAAGTACGTACATCTATACGACTCCAGTTCTAGTCATTATAAGTAACCGGAGGATAAACACTCCACTAACCACACCCACCAACTACTCCTAGCGATTTCGTGACTTCGCGCCCCCTTGCGTTGTGGCGGTGAATAACATCGCGCACGCCTATTACTCCCCGCTCAACGATAAATTACAACTGTCTGCGAAAAGCTATCTGCGAAAGCCTTGTCGCAAGAGCATACAGAGGCCCTAAGGCTCATACTAGCCAGCCATGACAAATAAGTAGCCAGCCGGGGGAGGGGGGGAGTAAACACAAAATTAAACTCCTGTGCACGCAGTTCCCAGGATTAAATGTATTTTCCACAGACCATTTATTTATTCACTTTACTCAAATACAAAGTAAAATGGCAGTAAATCTTCTCTCTTTTCTTGCGTATTGCATCATGAGGCGTTCCTGGCTTGTAAATCTCTTATTTTCGGTGCATGACACATTCACGCAGCTGAGCATGCTATGAATTAACAACGACAACGTTCTGCAGTGGGGCGACACAATTACACACTCAGCGAACATTTCTCCATTTGTGCATGAAAATACACTCCAACCACTCAGTTTGGCTTCATTTACAACCAACGGTGTCTTTTGATGCCAGCACGTAATTGAACGAGAGAAGACTGGTTTACCGGAGACAAAATAAGTGTCATCTCTGCTTCTGTTCCCTCCGACACACTACTGCCTCCGCCGAGTGCGCGCGCACTCTGAACTGAATCAGCTCTGCGCATGCGCCGTGCGGCACAAAAAAATGGCAGCCACCATGAAGGAAGGAGATCCGGAGTTTTCATTTGCTTAAGTGTGAAATTGCAAAATGGTATTCTAGCGAACAACAAAATAGTAAAGATTCAGAAAAACAAATCATTCAGTGATCATTTTAATAGTGTAATTTCATCCGAACTAGGCCTAACGCTCGATTTAGAACTACAAAAAGTCCGTGTGTCGGACATTTTAAGTACCTTTGTAAAAGTTTTTTTTTGCAAATGTTGCAGTCAGCATTTAAAATGCTAACTTAAAGTTTTTGTACAAGTTTCAGTTGATTAAACTGTCATATTTTATTAAATGTCTGCTTTTGTAATAAAAAAGTACTGAAAGAAAAAGCAAACACAGCATTGCAATTTCTTATCCATCCATGTATTTAAAAAAAAAAAAAATCCCTCCCTCCTGACTGAAAATTTTTTTGCTCACCCGGTGGACAGGAAACGGATTTTTTTTTAAGGATGGCCTAAGCTAGAGCCTATCCCAGCTGACTACGGGCGAAAACCAAGCATTTGTACTTTATATTATTCTACTCTTACCTCTCACGGTTTTCGAAACTGAACCCTCCGAACCGAGGCTGACACACACAGGCTGTCACCATGACCCAAACTCTTATTTCCCGGAAATGGCCCGGCGCTAGAGCTCAGTGGAACGCACTTTCCCTCTGTAATAAGCATAAGCATGTCCGAAAGCGATTTCTTTAGTCTCGTCCATTTATTTCGAATGGTATACACTCACCGGCCATTTTAATCGGAACGTGTGTATGCGCAGTGCGCCATTCTTACACTCTTACAGCTCGATGACGTAGTGGCTAGCGCCTCTATATGAGGCAGTAGACACAACAAAAAGGATTTTGACCTTTTTGGTGACCCTCAAAATGTTGGAGGTTCTATTTGAGACCAATGCCCATCTACCCTGAAAGTTTCATGAAGATTGGTCCAGCCGTTTTCCCGTAATATCGTTAACAATAAAACAAAGAAACCCAACCGAAACAATACCTCGCCCCGCTGGTCGACTCCGTCCCGGGACGAGGTAATTAAACCAGTGAAAAGCTAAACTGACCTATTAAAAGCGATTAACCAGGAAATTTTGAACTTATGCGGTTATGAAATGTCATTATACATTAATACGAGATGCTCTAGACGAAAAAATTAAGTGGATTTTAGCTTAAAAAAAAGCATGTTAAAGTTGGAACAACAGTCCGTTGGGCCATTTCCCTGGGCGTGGCCATCATGGATTAGCCAGATACACGAATGGATGCATTAGGAGATGAAAACGAGCGTGGCGTGATCTAGGACTCCGCAAGACAACATGCAGGGTCATGCTTGAAACGGATGGAAAGTAACCAGGCAATTTTTAAAAAATAAAATAAAAAACGAGCGATAAACTCGCCCCTACTTTATTTTGATTCCTTTTCTAATAGATTCTAAAGATTGTGGTGTGGCTCCGGACCCAGTTTTGGGCGTTGGTTCCCTCCAGGCCTTAGTTTGCCATGGGTGATGCCTGTGCTCCTCGCTATGGACTGCAGTGAGCTCATTGTTCGTTTTAACATCGTGGTTGTCCAGTGCTCTGTGCAGCAGTGCTTGGTGAGATGTTCCGAGTGATGTTGCTCGGTGGCATCGCGGCAGCTAGCGACATACCAGCGCTCTGCGTGGCGGTGCGTCTGTGCTCGCTTTGTGGATCCATGGCGCGGTGTTCCGAGTGATGTTGCCCGGCGGTGTTGTGGCGGCTGTGCAGGACTTGTTTTCGTGCGCCTTTTGGTGGGACTGTGGCTGCTACACCATTGGAATGACATCCTGACCTCTATTTGGTGGACTTCCCCCCCCATAATTGTAAAGCGACCTTGGGTTTTGAGAAATTCACTATATAAATTGAACTTACTGTTAATACTGCATTGCTGTAATTTTCATGGAGAAATGCAAACAAATTGACCGAGAAGTCACGCAAAACCATAATATTATACTTTAATCTAGTTGTCACAACAGAAAGACTCTCGGACGCGCTCTGGACAGACTCTCGCACGTGCTACAAATGACACACACCTGTAAGGGATTGAGGCTCAATCAGTGCACCTAAATAAGGACTCCAAATGCAGACTTACTTTGCGAAGTATTGCGTTGTGACAGGTTACCGAGCCTTGTTTCCTGTTCCTTGGTTTTGACCCTGCTTCTGTCTACGATATTCTGTTTGTGCCTCGCTTGACCTTTTGCCCGTTTTACCGTTCACGATATTCACCTGCCAATTTGGACTGTTTGCCTGTTTCTTTATAATAAAGATCTTCTTCTGCGCTTACGTCCGTCTCCAACCATCCCTGACAGAATACTTCACCCCGCTGACACCAGTATAAGATGTACTTGTACACCTCCGCTGTGCTCGTGGAAAATGACGACATTACGCACGATGGAGTTCGGTGGCCTCTCTGACAAAAAAAATAGTCCCGTCTATTTTCATCACTTTACTGGTTAAGAACAAATTCAACATACTTTTTTTTGTTTGTTTGTTTTGCTTTTTTAATAAAAAGGACAAAAGACCGACTTTTAGCCCAGTTTGTTTATTTGCGAGATATTTTCTTTAAACCTTCTTTCCGCCACAATTGCAGCCGTGTTAAAGTCTGAACGTCTCTATAAAAAGCGTATTAATGGACTCTGTGTTAAAGCATCACAGACGTTCTTCTTTAAAACCTGTCCATTGTCTCCTCCCAGGCTCGAAAGAATTCGATTAGTCACTTTGGAACCTTTTGCATCACTGTGGACGCTTGCTAATAGGAATTCTGTCGCATGTCCCAGACCCGGTGAAATGTAACTGAATTGTCTTGGCCAGCCCTAAGGGCCCCATCTGCATCCCATCACCCAATCAAGCATCCAGCCAGAGCAGGTCATGATATTTTTTACCATATTAACATGCCATTGTTGTGTATTATGCCTGATGTCAAGACTCTCGTCTCTGCGAGCCTACCACACAGATTTAATACTTGTGTCATTTTTAGGGCATACCTAACAACCTGTGTTTTCTCCCTCTCTCTCTCTCTCTCCCCCCCCAATCTGTCCCTCTGAATTACATGTTGGTCCTGGGATTGAGATGCTGGCCTCTTCTGCCCCTCGGACCTGCCTGATCCATCCTGGTGCCCTGTGTCTGGTCGGAGTTTTATCGCATCGCTCCTGTGAAGGACGGCCCCATGAGGACAGTTGAGGGTTATACCTGGAGGACGCTCTGGACTCTTACAGTAATGCTTTTATGGCTGAGGACTACAGTTGACTTGCTAACTTTAGGACTGCAGTTATCATGAACAGTTTTGCACTCAAGTTTCCATCAATGAAGAGTTTATAACATCAACGAAACTGACTTCATGTTAAAACTGTTAATATTATAGTCAGGCTGTCTGTTGTTGCCCAAATGAGGATGGGTTCCCTTTTGAGTCTGGTTCCTCTCAAGGTTTCCTCCTCATGTCGTCTGAGGGAGTTTTTCCTTGCCACCGTCGCCACAGGCTTGCTCATTGGGGATAGATTAGGGACAAAATTAGCTCATGTTTTAAGTCGTTCAAATTCTGTAAAGCTGCTTTGCGACAATTTTTATTGTTAAAAGCGCTATACAAATAAACTTGACTTGACTAATAGCGCAAGTGTCGAAGAAGAATGCGGTGTGAAGGAATGAGGAGTTGTCATCAAGTGGGGGCACATGGCTCCTGTTTGTCTGCATCGACAGGAATTGAACTGATGCACACTTGCTGTGAGTGAGTGAAAGAAAAAAACGCTGGCCGGCGTTTGTTGTACAGGAAATACTAAAACACGAGAAGACCCCAAAAAAAAAAAAATCCCCCATTTTTAAAGCCCATGCCAACTTTTATAAGGTTACATAACGGGTCGCTAATAATTATACAATACAATGTTACTAACGTTTACATCACAGTGCTGCTGAATTCTCAAATCCGATTGGTTGCAAGTTGTTGATTAATTTTCCACAAAGGCGTCTCGGAATGTAACGGAACTCACAGGTTCACACTCACTGGCCACTTTATTAGGAACACCCGACTGCAGAAAACAGCAGCAGGTATCCAAAACGAATTATCAGCCGACCCCTCGACAGCAGCACGACGCATAAAATCATGCAGATACGAATCGAGAGCTTCAGTTAATGTTCACAAACATCAGAATGGGGAAAAACTGCGATCTCAAAGTGTGACTTTCATTTCGCTGCGGCATGGTGTGTTGGTTTGAGCATTTCAGAAACTGCTGATCTCCTGCGGTTTTCACACAACAGTCTCGAGAGTTTACATGGAATGGTGCGAAAAACAAAAAACATTGGAGCTGAGCAAGCGACAGTTCTGTGGGTGGAAACAAACGCCTTGTTGATGAGAGGTCAGAGGAAAATGGCCAGATTGGTCGAGCTTCTTTTTTTTTTTTGCCTGGAAGGATATAGCAACTCTTTACAACCGTGGTGAGCAGAAAAGCATCTCCGCATGCAACAGCAGAAGACCACATTAAGCCTAGGTCACAACCGGACGTACGATTTTTTGGCCGTGCGATTTTTGGCGTTTCCCAAATCGCTGCGTTTTTTTTTTTTGTTCGTGGAGAAAGACGCACGTTGGCCGTAAGTTTGTCTTGCAACCTGAAAAAAACGTAAGCGCCCGTAGAGTTTGTTTGACATGACAAAGAACCTCTGCGGCCGGTCTGCGGCTCGAAAATCAGCACGTCACACGCGCGCCCTCCGTACGTTTCTTGCGTTTTTTGCACGTAGACCGGCCGTAGGAGCACGTAGGGCTGGTTGTGACCGAGGCATTAGGTTCCACTCCTGCCAGCCAAGAACAGGAATCTTATGGTGATGATACACGGGGCAACTTTTTGGGCAATGTTGCCGAGCAATGTTGCTGGCAACGGGCAACTAGGTGAGACACAGGGCAACTTTTCAGGGCAACTAACAATGGGCAACAACAGTTAGCAACGGCAGTTTACAGTTAGCTAAAAAAACAAACAACAACAACAAAAAAAAAACGATGTCTTAATTTTTGCTGTGACCATTTAATCAAGCTGTCTGTTGTTTTTTAGAGCTTTGGTGAGGTAAATTCCTCCATATAGAATATTAAAATAACAACTTACCGGCGTAAAAACAGATGGAGTCTCTCCATCTCTTCACTCCACTGACACTGAGCGGCCACCATATTTGTTTGAAATTTCTGATCCGAACCTCACCGGATGTCACATGACTCGATACTCGCGTTCTGATTGGCTTATCTCAAAAAGTTGCCAGAGATTATCAAAACCATTCAGAAAGAAACAATGTTGCCCAATCTCAATAGAAAAGAGTCAAAACGCAATTGCCCAGCAACATTGCTCGGCGACATTGCCCAAAAAGTTGCCCCATGTATCATCACCATTACAATCAAGAACAAGTTCCTGTTAAAAATGCACAGATTTGAATACGTTATTGTTTCAATAGCAACAAATCACTCACTCACTCAGATAAACGGGTTTTCAAAGAACGTATTATTGAACAAAGAAAACTCTTCACAGAGATGAGATGTTTCCCAAAGCGGAAAGTTCTCTCCAATAAATCAGTATTTTTTCCTAGACAGAGGACTTTATGCTTTCTTGGCGTTATTACGCATTATTAACAGTCCGGTGAGTAAACAACTCTTTATAGCTGTTGTAGAGTCAAATATTAAGAGGTAGTTTCATAAACATTAAAACAAAAAACTATTTAACAGTTATTCCACAAAATCAAGTCGTACATGAGCTGATAGCTGACGAGGCGCATAGCACCGAGTCGGCTATAATCCATGTACGACGAGATTGAGTGGAATAACTGTTTTATTCCATCCATGTTCACCGGGTTTTCAGAAACGGAGCTTTTTTTTTTGCAAATTCGATAAATAAAAACTTTATACAAAATGTCAGACAAAATAATTTCTGCTTAGAATGTAAACAAACTGGCGAAATGACAGTAGAAATTTGTGAAAAATGCGATAATTCGTGGGAAAAAAAAATCTCTTACCATTAAATACTTTTATCCCATATTTTGTTTAAATATATTTTTTAGGGTTTTGTTTTCGAGTTTTTATTTCGTCCTCGGTTGGTTCAGCAACACGTTCTGCCATTTTGTTTCTCTCCTCTCACGGTATATGAGCTGATATCCTAGTAGTAGAGTAGCCAATCAATCAGAGCGCACGATTGCTAGAGTGAATGCGGATCAAATAAAAATGGATATTAAAAAAAGACGTGTTCTTTAACTAAGAACCTCTAATCGTCTGCAAATTGCTGATTTCACTATAACCGTCTGCACGGTCGTTATTTATGCTGCACGTATAGGATCCGCACACACGGAGATCTGCTAGCGTTTGAACCCCGATGCATTTAATATAGCGAGTGGATATAAACAAGACCAGCACTGTGGACAAGGCCGAGAGAGCGAGAGCTGGGACGGGTGATCGAGGATTGTAAAAGGGTGTGTAATATTTATCTCTGCATCGTTAGAATCAGACAGACCTCACAAAAGCACTACGAGTAAGGTGTTGGATACGAGTCAGTAAAACTATAAGAAGCAAATCTGTGATACACTATATTGCCAAAAGTATTCGCTCACCTGCCTTGACTCACATATGAGCTTAAGTGACATCCCATTCCTAATCCATAGGGTTCAATATGACGTCGGTCCGCCCTTTGCAGCTAGAACAGCTTCAACTCTTCTGGGAAGGCTGTCCACAAGGTTTAGGAGTGTGTTTATGGGGATTTTTGACCATTCTTCCAGAAGCGCGTTTGTGAGGTCACACACTGATGTTGGACGAGAAGGCCTGGCTCTCAGTCTCCACTCTAATTCATCCCAAAGGTGTTCTATCGGGTTGAGGTCAGGACTCTGTGCAGGCCAGTCAGGTTCATCCACACCAGACTCTGTCATCCATGTCTTTATGGACCTTGCTTTGTGCACAGTCATGTTGGAAGAGGAAGGGGCCAGCTCCAAACTGTAAAAACAGTCTGCATGCTAGGGCTGCACGATTATGGAAAAAATGATAATCACGATTATCTTGATCAAAATTGTAATCATGATTATTAATCACGATTACTCTTGATGTTAGGGAAATCACTTAAATTTTATTTCACTATATTCAAACAAACAATATGAACAGCTTTCAGTGCAGAATGAAATTTAAAAGAGAAATTCTGATTTCCAAATGACAAATAAATGAAATTTATCCAAGAAATTACCAAAGGACGAAGGAACTGAAAACTCAATTGCAACAATTACATAGCATTATACTGAGGCCTACAAGTTTTTAGCTGGAAAGACCAGCCTATCAACATGCTCTGGCTTTAAACATGAGCGAAGGCAGGTCACAGCATTGCCTCCAGTGCTAAATACGCTCACTCTGTTACCTACTCTCACGCTATCACCCCTTGAAGAAGATACCGCCAGTGTTGCCAGACACTGCTGACGTTTTCCAGCCTAAAATATGTTCAAATCCGCCAAAATGCACTTAAAACCGCCCAATCTGGCAACACTGGATACCGCTGCACTGAAGCTCTGCGCACTTGGCTTGCTTGCTTATTTAGGCGGAGTAATGAAACCTTACATGCGTCGGTTCGCCCCCTAATGGTTTGGCGGAGTACTGGTCAAAAAGTGCTTGATCAGATATGCAGCAGAGCTCGCATTTTAAATGGAAATAAATCGCGATTTTCATTTAATTTAATTGTGGCAGCCAAAATCGCGATTTTCGATTAAATTCGATTAATTGTGCAGCCCTACTGCATGCCTAGGTGCTGGATTTTATACACCTGTGGCCATGGAAGTGATTGGAACACCTGATTCCGATAATTTGGATGGGTGAGCAAATACTTTTGGCAATATAGTGTATTTCTTGATACGGAGACCAAAAAAAAAAAAAAACCCCACAAACAAAAAAACCCTTCAAATAGAGCAAACCTCTGTGCCCCAGTGCTCAGCAACTTCATGACCTACTTTGTTCTAGGAAGAAAATAAATAAATAAATAAATAAATAAATAAATAAAATGAAAACCACACACACACACACACACACACACCCCAACCTTATTATCTCTAGCCGCTTTATCCTGTTCTACAGGGTCGCAGGCAAGCTGGAGCCTATCCCAGCTGACTACGGGCGAAAGGCGGGGTACACCCTGGACAAGTCGCCAGGTCATCACAGGGCTGACACATAGACACACAACCATTCACACTCACATTCACACCTACGGTCAATTTAGAGTCACCAGTTAACCTAACCTGCATGTCTTTGGACTGTGGGGGAAACCGGAGCACGCGGAGGAAACCCACGTGGACACGGGGAGAACATGCAAACTCTGCACAGAAAGGCCCTCGCCGGCCACGGGGCTCGAACCCGGACCTTCTTGCTGTGAGGCGACAGCGCTAACCACTACACCACCGTGCCGCCCCACACCCCAACCTGATTGATTAAATGTGTCAAGAATAATAAAAGAAGGGTTAGAAGAGTGCAAGTGCGCCGCCGAGTGAAGCCCGCGGTATCAAAATCAGCCATGTGGTTACCATGCTGCTTTTTTTTTTTTTAAACTCGCCCTTCCTGCTTTTTAGTCTTGCTGGTGAAACCGAGTTGCATAACTGTGGTTACGAGAAATGAGACACCACCTGTCAAGTGACAAGACTGTTTCACACCGATATGAGGGGGGAAGAGGTGTTTTGAAAGCCTTGGTGTGATGGGGTCAATGCCCGATCCAGGTCAAATGGAAGTATCTGGGATTTGTCCTTACAGGAATGCAGTGCTTTGTAGTACATCGCTGCTCTCTACTTCACGCCAATATTTCCAGCACTCAACTCCGAGACTCTTTTGAAAGGTCTCTCCAAATCCAAATCTTTCACCAATTTCCTCAGACTGACGTCTGAAAAATGACAGTCATGGGCTTCATCCAAAAGTACAGCACTTGTACAACTACAAGCTTGATAAACATTTAGCAGCCACAGCAGCACTTCTCCCAGCCGCGGTCACCGTTTACGTTCAGCTGCTCACTCGGGGGCATGTTTATCTTCCCAGATTGGATTTTTTTTTTTGAAACCATCATTCAGCCATAAAACCACGGCAGAATGTTCCAACCAGCCATGCTGCATTGTTTCAGGAAAACCCTTTTGTTTTAGCCAAACCCCACCCACTGGGAAGACTGGATGATCTGGAAATACGATACTGATACTATAATGCATCACAATACCATTTTCTGAGATATTACTGGTCAACTCCTTTGTTACTCTGAGCGCTGTGAAAAAGTCCAAGCACCACCATCGGCACACTAAGCACTGCTGACGTTCTACTACTTGCTTTTTAAATATTTACTATTTAAATCAAAAGCACGTCCTCACTTAACAAAAATGGCGTTTTTATTAGGCATCTAACGATAAATTGCAATCCATCTAGTTCTGTAATTATATATCTAGCTTAATTGAGCTCAAAAAGGTGTCCAAGTATAGTTTAAGATCCAATAATGAGCCTTTATTGAAACTGTTACCATTCATAACTTATTTAAAAAAAAACACAACATTAGGCGATAGGACATGCGCATCGGCAGCTCCAAAGCTTTGGAAGATGCTGCCAAGTTTAATTAGAAAAACTGATACTTTATCTACTTTTAAATCTTTACTTAAGAACACATTAATTTAGCTTTTAATTATTTTTTCAAAAATTTTATATGAACTAATAAATGTACAGGCTTTCGTCTAAACGGGGGAACAGGGGCGCTGCGCCCTCTTACTCTCGGCGTGCGCCCCCTTACCGACTCTGTGAAAACATCCCAGCAACACCACGTGACAATGTGTCTGATCATCAAATACGTTATAATTGCTCCAAAAATATTCCAATCATAGTAGATACACCGCCAGACGGTGCAAAAACAATCCGAATTGGCGTTTTCCAGACTGAGGCGCCATGTTGTTTAGTTGTTTACTTGTCGCGGCTGCTCTCGCGAGATTTGACATGGGTTACATACAAGGTCAGCTGACTTGTAGAGCGAGATTTCTCGAGACTGAATGACCTTTCACCCACCGGCGCGGGAGCTTTTGACAGAAGTAGTTCGCGAGTTGTTTTTGTTGACACTTGGGCATTTAAAGATGTCGTCCCGCGGCACGAAGCGGAAGAAAGCCAAAGACTGTCCGGGGCAGAAGAAGATTACTTCTTTCTTTTTCAATGTTGACAGACAATGTGTTACAATTTCCCTCTCAGATAGCCTTAGAATGTCCCATTGGAGCATTTTTCAAAGGCTTTGCATGGTGGGGGGGGGGAACCGGCACCATCTCCCCCCGCTTCGCTCCCTCGCCATGGTGAGCGCCCTCATACTAAACTTTTCTAGAAAAAACCCTGATATATATATATATATATATATATATATATATATATATATATATATATATATATATATATTTTACAGCTGAGCAATATTTTATGGCTTTTATATCATCTTTGGGATATCACTGCATTTATATTTGCTTTCTTTTATTTATTTATATTTTAAGCACATTGATCATGCGTTATACAAGTAATAAACTACTACCATTAACCAACGTTATCATTACGATTTGATTTGAATCAAGGCAATTAAAAACCCAAAGTGACTCGTGATCATCATCAGGTTGCATAATATCGTAGTTTTTCCTAATTATGTTGTTTAGACAGTGTACAATAGCAGGAATGCATGTGACTTCACCAGAGGTGAAAGTAGCACAGCTCTAATGATGCAAAAAACACAGAAAAGATCTAAAACGGGAAAGAGCTGGTGTGCGATTGACTGTCCAAATAGAATAAGAAATCAGAGCTCCGTTTTAAGAGACTGCTGAAAGCTAAAGAAAAGAGAAGCAAATGGAGGTAATAGAAATGTTCAGAAGATTAAGAAAAGGCCTGTTTGTTATTACCTTTCATTTTTAATAAATGAAAAAAAAAATTGTTAATAGGCTATACTTGACGTACTCCAACCTTTACAAAATTGTTGCTGTTCAAAAGTAATTTAATTTCACAAAATGATTTTTTTTAAAGAATAGAAAAATAAAAATGTTGCATTTTTTTGGGAATAAAGTTTTTTTATTTAATTTGTTTCAAAAATATCATGGGAAATTTGAATCGTGAGCCCAATATCATGAATCAAAATGAATTGTCAACTGGGTAAATCATTACATGGCAACTTTTCATAACATGCATGTTACTGTCATTTTTGCATTTCTGTATTTTGTATTAAAATTTCATAAAAATAAAAAAAATAAAAAAACCAAACCACATTGAGTACAAGGAGGAGAAAAAGAAAAAAAAAATCCACCCCTCTGAATCGTCATGTTGCTGTGGTCGCTTTTTTTTTCCCTTTTTATTTTTAAACTTTGTAGATACAGAAATTAAGATTTTTCTTCATGCATCAAAGATCTGCAAAAATGCCTCATGCAAGTGTGGTAACCTGAGGAAACCTGTCCGATATCACATTGGCTAAAATCTTTAAATAAATAAATAAAAGCAGAAACAAAACGATCTTTTCATGACCGCCATGCTTTGATCACGTCGTTGAATAGTCACATGACAAATCAATTCAGTTTGTTTCCACCTTTTGTTTGCCTTTTCTGTTTTGTGGGCAGCGAACAAGCGTCCTGTACCATGTAAAAGTTCAAACCGTGATAGTCTAAAAATACAGTTATTTGTCCATTTAACAAAACACAATCCTGTGAAAACTGAATTAAATAGTTATTACATAATCTTTGCATTTTTTTTCAAAGTTTGTCCATCCAAAAGAAACAAAAACAAAACATTCATTTCAATACAATAACCGACTTTTATAATGAGCGCTTGAGCGTTAGCAGATCATATGACCATTACAATGATGCAGGCTTAATCTGTGCCGTGATTTGGCAAAAAAATTTTTTCAAACCACTCCAGAAGCTTTGCTTATCTAACAATCCTCCCTCCTCCTTTTGAAACCATAGACGGTTTTATTGTTCTCAGCCAACACTTGGTTTCGTTTTGGTTGGGCCTGAAGACGAGAGAAAAGCAGAAACACTTCCTGGAGTGTCTTTATACTAAGATGGGGGAAGAGAACGCCAGTATTTAGCCAATCACTTTTTCAATAGAAGATAAAACCAGGTGAACTGTGAGCTACAGCTCACTTACGTATCCTCCCGCTCTCGCTTATCAGAATCGATAAGCAATCGAAGGAATAGGACACTTATTATGAATGTTGACTTCAACAAATAATTAACCCTGAAACAAGTGAGTAAAGAGCAGCGTCTTTCCTCAGGGATTTCACACAGCATCCTGGTAAACTGTCATTTTGAAATAGCATTTTGCTTCTTGAAATAGCGTCAAAATCCGCCCTATATGTTTCGTAAATACATTCAGTCAGTCAACAGGAAGTCGATGTGCGACAGACCTGAAAATGGTCTACACGGTATTGAGGTTTTTCACCCACGTGACCAAGTCATGTGATGCATCGTGAGTCTGCCATTTTGGACGTCACGGCTCGAATCAGTTTGAATGCGAGGAAAGCGGCAAACGAAAAACATAAAAGGAAAAGGAGCGAGATGCAGAAAACACCTTCGCTATCCAGCGACGTAGGGCATTTACAGGGCGAGCAGAGGGAGAGGTATTTGTAAAAATTGAGGTTAGCAGGCTTAGAGAACGACATTTACCTGCTTCCACCAGGATTGTTCACTGACGTACGGAAGTACACGAAGCCCTCGTCTTTACCTGACTTCAGCCCACATGATCTGTATACCTATGTCGTTAAAAACCCATCGCCATACACAGGTATTGATCTGAAAGCGTATACGAGTTTGGATGCCTACAAATATTTTGTGTCAGGCTGGGTAACATGCCTACATCAGTGGGTCGTCCCTGGAGCCGGTGGTCGCCATCTGATTACAGCTAAGGTTTGTTCACATTTTCATTTACTTTCGGTCCTCAGGATAAACAAAATGTTATTAAAATAACTTCTTAGTCTGTTGAGACATGGCCCGTTATAAATTTGCTGTTACCAGGCAATGACCAAGAACTGTATTATTAGGGTCGGTGTCTGTGTTGTAGCAGTGTACTAGCAGCTAGCTGTTAGCACTAGCTAATGTCAACAACATAGTAGCTAGTATGTTACTGTAGCAATGTTTACGTTCAGTCATTTGGATGACTGTTAAAACCTTTCAGTCTCAAGTTTTTCCTTTACTGTATTTACTAGTTTACTGTAATTATGATCCGGCAGCTATTTACACCGGATCCAGTGTAAATAGCTGCCAGAGTGCGCTCCGGAACCTCGGCTGGAGCACTCCGGGAGCAAGCCGGAGCGCGCTGCTTAATTTGAGGGGGAGCAAGCCGGAGCACGCTCCGGCAGCTATTTACACTGGATCCGGTGTAAATAGCTGCCGGATCATAATTACAGTAAACTAGTAAATCCAGTAAAGGAAAAACTTGAGACTGAAAGGTTTTAACAGTCATCCAAATGACTGAACGTAAACATTGCTACAGTAACATACTAGCTACTATGTTGTTGACATTAGCTAGCTTGACCATCAAAATGGCGGACACCGGGGCGTCACGTGACCCTGTGATGTCAGGTGAAATACCTCAATAGAACCCCAAACTGAAGCTCGGTACCAAATATCAAGCAGTTATGATTTGTAGTTGCTGAGAAAAAAAGTGTGACGAAAATTTTGTAAATCCACGCTATAGGTTTCATAAATACATGGTCAGTAAACAGGAAGTTGACGTGCAACAGAACTGAAAAAAGGGATACATGGTATAGAACCCCAAGCTGAAGTTTGGGGTTCGGACAGACGGAGGTAAACCAGTATAACCCCCCCTCCCCCTTTCAGAGGTAGGGAGGAGAAGCAGTGCACCAAGGCAAAAAAAACACGACACTTGAAACGGATTTTTTGACTGCATTTAAAAAAAAAAAAAAAAAAATCAGTAGTGAGGTAACCACTCAATCATAGAAAGTCATGCCCTGTGTCTGAAATCGCTCACTCATTCCCTACTCCCTATATCGGGAATTACTATATAGGAGGACTATATAGTGAGCTCATTGGTAAAATGAAAGGAAAAAAAAAAAAAAAAACCGCTTTCAGACACTAATCCATCATGCTGGTATTTACGTCATTACTGTCGCACAATTAAAACGTGCCAGGTCAGTCGGCTGGTGGGTTTTCAAAATAATAAATACATGCATGCATTTTCGTGATAAATCCATATTATACCGAGCGCATTTCCGACATTAATAAATACAAAAGTACCTGCATCTTTCAGTTTTTAAAATCAAGGCTGAATACTTTCTTCTTCACCGCTGCCTTTTATTAAATCAAATGAGACTTAATTTGATTTCTTTCAGCGCGACTGCAATACATAATGGGATATATTGCATTGGTTAGTGACCATTGGTTGTACACTACTTTTCGTGATGCATTGCGGGATACTTTCACTATATAGGGTGTAAATAATCCTCACTAAGGTTTCGGACAGCGCTACAAATTGGCGTCCTCGCTATATAGTGACCTAGGGAGCGGTTTCGGACACAGCCTGAGTAACGAGTCTATGAAACGTTAGAACGACTTCAGGTTGAGGTACATCCAAGAGAAAGTCCAGGAAAGTTGTCAAAACTGCACCATGTCAGGCCTCGACATTCAGCATTTACCGCTGGTGGCCCATTGGGCCGGTGGAATTGAAAAGTTACTGGCCGAAATGGAAAATGTGGTGGCCCGAATGCGCGCGGTACCCGAACCACGACTGCCGCAGACAGCCGCTGCAAGCACCACAGGTGCTTGCACAAAGAGGGGGGTCCAGGGGCCCTGCCCTGGCAAATTTTGATTTTTCAATTCATATTCGTGCATTCTGGTGCATTTTAAGGTGAAATTAATGAAAATAAGATTATTCATATTTTGCTAACATTATTATATCTTTATTGTTTGCTCACATTGATATTTTATTGTTTGCATTTTTTGTTCTATCAATTTCTTAGTTACATTTAAAAATTTCCTTTGTTCGTTTAACACATGCTGTTGATTACTGTTTTACATTAACAACTGTTTGTACAAGTTTTAGAATAAGCTAAGTTTTGCCTCACCATGCAACTAACTTGTTTATAGAATAAGCTTTGCCTGTAACCCACCCTGTGTGATGGAGACAGATTTCCCTTTTTTGTCATGGTTTCAACTTTGGCTCATATATTCTCAACATTGTAGATATTGAATTCTCACCACTGTAGATATTCTTATAGAAATAGAAGTACAATGAACTTTTTAAATACACCTTTATATAATAGCCACAAGACACACACAGGCCAGTCCCAAGTCTGGATGAAAGGTGAGGGTGGCATACGGTACTAACCCTTATGCTGGATTTAAATGGGCATTTTTATTGCCCATGAAGAAGTTTTATTTCTTAATTAATAAAATATCATGAGAATCATTGACAAACCATACATTTCCTGAAAGGGTGGACTTTGGGAAATAATCTAGTGAGATTTTTGCAAAGCCTTACCTGCTCGGGGGTGATTTATAACCCTAATTACCTGTTAATTAGCTAATTAACAGGTATGCTCAGGTGAGCCAAAAAGGGGTGAAATGTTGTATTTTTTTTAATAAGACAAGATATAAACACCAAATTTTCAGGATGTGTCCTTGGGGGAACTAGTAGTAAATTTTTGCAAATTCAGCTCATTTGCATAAACTGTTGCCATGGCAACAGCAGATACCCTAGCAACTGGGGATATACTGGGTTTAGCATGGTCTGGTTGTACCAGAGAGGGTCAGAATAGTTATTATTTTTGTTGTAATGAACTAATGTAAACCTAGTTTGGCTATTTTGATAGATTTCATCATCTTTGGATATTTGAATAATAGAATATATGGGATCAGATCTAATTTACCGCATTATTTTATCTGTTCTATTTCAGTCATAGCAACCAACATTTATACTTCATTCTTTAATCACTAGAAGTTGATCCACGTGTAGCCATATTTCTTGGCAGTGTATCCTGAAATTTTGATATTAATATACAAAGTCTGAACGATTTTACACCATCTGAAGCTAAAGTGCGTGTGTTGAAATGCTGTTTTACAATTCAGCGCCATATTTGGCGAATTGTAAACCGAGCGTGACGTCACGCGCTCTGATTGGCTGCCGAGTTTAAAATGAAGCCGTTCGTTAACGCCCGATAGTTAATTTATGCACGATCGTATTTATGAATGAAGACACCACTGAACTCTCTAGCAGAAGAGGCAGAAAGTGGTATAAAGATGGCGACGATCGGACAATGAGAAGTTTGTTTGTTTTTAGCTCAAACTGTTTACCTGGCCTTTGGCCAGGTTGGCGAGCGTGGAGTTTGAACATATTTCTATTTGAATTTCACCGTTCTGATGGTCTCCTTGCCGCAACCGTCTTCGTCTACAAGATGCTATTTTCCTGCCAAAATGATGCTTCCGAACAGCGCCGAACATCTTCAAAGATGCACAAAGACAACACACTCCTGCCGCAGAGCGGAGGGTGACGAAAACAAAGATGGCGGACCTCGTATCGAAAAGGTGCATTTTACGAACAATTTCTTCACAATTCTGGGTAAAACATGAGTAATAAAATTGTTAATTTGTATAAAAAAAAAAAAATAATAAAAAAAAAAAACCATACTGGCCTGCCCGGGCCACTGTTTGGCCAAATTTAGTGGCCCGAAAGACATAAAAAACACCGCCGGGCCATCGGGCAAGTACTACTGTCGAGGCCTGCATGTGAACCGTTTGCTCAGGCTGTGAGCTCATATATATGACTGAGCGCCCATGTTTCCACACCTTTATATATTTTTTTGATACAGCTTTGAAAAGAAAGTTCTCTCCAGGTCACATCCATAAAAAGTTCTGCATTTACAAAACAAAACAAATAGATCTTTCTCCCTGTAGATATGCAACTACTGCGGCCAGCAATTAAACAGAACAGTCTGCAAACTGGTCAAAGGTTAGCGCTATAAAAGCTGGAACTGCAGTAATGTCAATTTAGTCTGGATGATAGTTCGGCTGTGTTTACAGTCACTCGTTTTATAGACACTTTACAGGACACTGGAGATCCTGGGGGCGGAGCCCTGATCTTACGGAGGTTTTTTTTTTTAGGAGAACGAAGGAGGAAAAAAAAAAGATAATTTTACCTAATGCTCCTTTAAAGATGATCAACACGCTTATAAAAATCATCAATACAGATGGAAACAGAATGGAACGGAACCGGGCCTGACAGTGCTGTGCGACGGATAGAGCAAGGAAGAGAAGGGCAAAATGAGATGAGAGGAGCAGATGAGAAAAAGAGAGCAGGACGGAGAGAGAGCTTCATCCATCCCTACAGTTCTCTTTCTGTGACGCTGAAGAGTGGCACCTGTTCTATTTATACAGCCACAGGGGGAGAAACTCGGGTCACTCAGCCACCTTGAAGCATCTCATCAAGGAGAACGGAGAATTTTCCACACCCTCCCTCTCTCTCTAAGAAGAATGAACGTAAAGCATCCAATATCTGAGGTTTCTAAAAAGCAGATTAACTAGCATTAGGTGAATATACTGTGTAAAGAATAAAAACACACGGTTTTCCTAAATCAGCACAGTCACCGACAGGGTGGTAGAGCTACTGTTCCCATCCTGAACTAGATCATTTTCCTTTAGTATAAACACGCAGGGGATTATAGGAAATCGCACGTGCTGATTGGTCAAGAAATTCAGATTTTCTCAATCGCCTCGAGTGACTCGGCAAAATGGCGGCCAATCGCTTCGTCAGCGTAAGTCAGGAAGAATTACAAATTACGAAAAGAGATACTGCTCCTAAAAGCACTAAAGATGCTACGAAGTCTGGTCTAAAACTCATCTCATCTCATCATCTGTAGCCGCTTTATCCTGTTCTACAGGGTCGCAGGCAAGCTGGAGCCTATCCCAGCTGACTACGGGCGAAAGGCGGGGTACACCCTGGACAAGTCGCCAGGTCATCACAGGGCTGACACATAGACACAGACAACCATTCACACTCACATTCACACCTACGGTCAATTTAGAGTCACCAGTTAACCTAACCTGCATGTCTTTGGACTGTGGGGGAAACCGGAGCACCCGGAGGAAACGGGGAGAACATGCAAACTCCACACAGAAAGGCCCTCGCCAGCCACGGGGCTCGGACCTTCTTACTGTGAGGCGACAGCGCTAACCACTACACCACCGTGCCACCCTGGTCTAAAACTATTCAAAAGTAAGGTGGAGTTGTGATTTATTTTATTGATTTCAAAACTAAGGATTTTGAGACTCGGCGTAGGTAAGTGAGCGTACCTTTATTACATTTGCAGTTTGAAATTTTTTTTTTTTTTTTAAATACGATTTTTTTTTTAAAAAAAATATGTACACTGTGTATTTATACTAAAACAATTATCCGCCTCCGGCTCAGTGAGGCCGACACGTCGCACTTTTTCAACTCTACATACACTGTAGATCAGACCTGGGCATTTTACGGCCCGCGGGCCGCATCCGGCCCTTTGGTTCATTCTGACCGGCCTGCCTAAGGTTAATTAGAAATTACAAAATAAACGTATTTTCTAATTTTACCTCATGCATGGACTGAATGTGCATTGCTTTTATTTTGAAGTTGTGTTCAACAAAAACGCAATGTGCGCGACATGAACATGACATGAAATCCCACGAAACCTAATCCCGCGATAACTACTTCCGTGATTTGTCCAGACCAACCGCAAACTTGTACGTCATCCTTCAAACGGTCCAGCCAATCACATAGTGTGACATCACCAGCAGGCGCCGGAGCCCGAGCCGATCTGTAGATCTGATCCCTACACTGAATCGAAGTTGTTGCGAGCAGGTCACAAGAAGACTTTAGCCCCCAAAACGTCCGCAAAAAGAAGAAAGGTAGATGCCGAATGCAGGGCTTTCAACAAAACATGGACTGCTAAGTATTTATTTACTGAAGCCAGAGATAAAGCCGTGTGTTTAGTTTGCAGAGAGCAGATCGCAGTGTTCAAAGGCTACAATTTGAGTCGGCATTACCAAACGAAGCACGCTGAGAAATACTGAAACTTGACTGAAGCTGAAATAGCGCGGACATCGGAAGCTTTGCTGGCTAAGCTAGAAAAGCAGGAAGGCTTTTTTACCAAGCGTCACACATCCAGAGATGCAGCAACCAAGACCAACTTTGTGCTTTCCACAAAATCACTAAAAACAGTAAAGGCCAATTTATGCTGACAACCCAGTCCTCGCAGATAGTGTCGCAGACAGTGTCTGCGTACCCCCCCACCCACCTTCGCAGACGCTCTGCGCGCACCTCCCAAAAAATTGTGACCACCGCAGAAGCCTCGCAGACAAGAGGGCTCCGATTGGTCCACTCTACATCCGCTGTACACACACTTCCGCTTCCCTACTTTCCCGGTTTGGTTTGTTTTCACGATCGCCATTTTTAAAAACACGAGCGAAGATGGAGCAGCACGAAGAGCGGTTGATCGAGGAAGTGAGGAAGTACGTACATCTATACGACTCCAGTTCTAGTCATTATAAGTAACCGGAGGATAAACACTCCACTAACCACACCCACCAACTACTCCTAGCGATTTCGCGACTTCGCGCCCCCTTGCGTTGTAGCGGTGAATAACATCGCGCATGCCTATTACTCCCCGTTCAACGATAAATTACAACTGTCTGCGAAAAGCTATCTGCGAAAGCCTTGTCGCAAGAGCATGCAGAGGCCCTAAGCCATTCTCGGAGGGGGAATTTGTGAAAGAGTGCTTGGTGAACTTGATGCTTGGAGTAGAAAGACAATATTGTCATGTCTTTAATGTGTTTTGGGGTGAATGTGACAAAAAAAAAAAAAAAAAAAAAAATAGTACAAACGGTCACATTTTGTTAACCATCGTTTTGGGAAATACATGATATTTTTTGTAAGGCAACCTCGTTTTTTTTTTCCCCCCCCATACTCTTACCAGTCTTAGCAGCTTGTAAAAACAATGTTATTTACTGCTTTATATAAAGAAATACAATTAATATTATGCAGAATTTAGTTCAGCCTTTTGGTCCGGCCCTCCACAAAATTTTCTGTTTCTCATGTGGCCCCATGGAAAAAAATAATTGCCCACCCCTGCTGTAGATACAATCAGTGCTCCAGGTCATCCCGAAGCTGTTCGGTGTGGGTTTGAGGTCATGGCTTTGCGCAGGCCACTTGTTCCCGCTTCCATCACATTAACTTCGAGGACGGACTGTTCACTTCCTTCCTGACACGTCTCACTGTAATGAGATAAATCGATGTTATTCATTTCACCCATCAGTGGTTTTAATGTTATAGTTGATCGGTGTACATATCTTCTTCCGGCTGCTCCCGTTAGAGGGTCGGCACAGCAGATCTGTTCTGCATATTTGATTTGGCATAGGTTTTTACCCTGGATGCCCTTCCTGACGCAACCCGCCACAATCTAGCCAGGCTTAGGACTGTCTTGCACAACCCCAGGGGCTAGGTATCTCTGCATGTCTTTGAACCTTCGGGGGGGTTTCTGGAGCACCTGGAGCCCCCGTTGGCTGGGAGGTTTGAACCCGGAACCTTCTTGCTGTGAGGAAACAGTGATGACCACTGCGCCGCCGTGCCACCCCTAATCAGTGTATATAAAATCACTTGTAATCCAACCTCCCCAGTTTATTTTTCCCCCTTTCCCTTGAAGTTAAGATTTTTTTTGGTGGGGGGGGTGTTTAGAAGACACGACAACGACACCCACCACAACCAATCCCACAGTGACTACGAACTTTCCAGATAGTGCAAAAGCGATTCTGTCCTGAAGACTTTCCTGCAGTGGAAAACTTGCTGATCGTTACAAAGAAAGCTCAACACTCCTTCCATAAATGTTAAACATCTCCTTACTTCAAATAACAAAATCACCTTTATCTTTCTTCAATAACGTTTTCTAGTATTTATTATTAGTTTTAGATTATATAGCGCATCAGCTAAACACGTTATTATAGAAACGATGACATTATCTGACCAATTAGGTTTAAGAATCCAGAGCTGTGGTTGTCGTCATCATCGGCTGTCCATCGCTAGTGATGATGACTGCTTCATTAGGAAGCGCAGAAACTGAGATGGGCCACTAGGCCCACACCAGAGCTCCTCTCCTAACGAAACGCCTTGCACGGTAAGGTAAGACAAACAAACAATGTCGTGCTTCAATCGTGCCGTCTCTCTGGACCTCCAGATCTGATGCCAAGTGGTGCACAAAAGTGCCACAGACCTGACGGGTATGGAAGTTGATCCACAGGGACAACTGACTTGCCGAGTGATGCCATCCGTTGGCCATTTGAATGGCTCTTCTACATGCTATCTGGTGGTGCGCCATTGACCCTGTTGGGTTCATCTGCCACATTGCACCGAAAAGCACCCTGCTTAAATAAGCACCTTATTGGTGATGTACCATTTAACCCATAGTTGGAACCCAGGCAGGTGCTACCACTCCGGGTCAGAGCAGACCTGGGAGCAATGGTGATTAAGGGGTAACTTCACTTTCCCCAATACTCAAGTCCTCCCAGACCTGAGACTCCCCACCAGTTGCAGTTTAAAGTCATACCCAGGACTAAGAGCTGCTGTATAAAGCCTAGGTCACAACCGGACGTACGATTTTTTGGCCGTGCAATTTTTGGCGTTTCCCAAATGGCTGCGTTTTTTTTTTTGTTCGTGGAGAAAGACGCACGTTGGCCGCAAGTTTGTCTTACAACCTGAAAAAAACTTAAGCGCCCGTAGAGTTTGTTTGACATGACAAAGAACCTCTGCGGCCGGTCTGCGGCCAGTCTACGGCTCGAAAATCAGCACGTCACACGCGCGCCCTCCATGCGTTTCACACGCGCCCTCCGTGCGTTTCTTGCGTTTTTTGCACGTAGACCGGCTGTAGGAGCACGTACGGCCGGTTGTGACCGAGGCTTAACAACAAACAAACAGTGAGGAATTGTTGGCAGTTCAAACTCAGGATATTACAGACAGTCATGATAGCTTGTTAATTAGTACACCCCCTCTTCAGCAACAGCAAGAAAACTACCAACACTTCCAATTTTTTAAGGACCAGGCACACAACAATCCTGTCTTCTTGGTTTCTACTGGCTCACAAGATGGCGTTCACTTAGACAACGTCAGTGCGACGCAAAAAGAACTGCTCATAACCACAGCCCTTACTGCACATATATAATAAACCATGCATTTACTGTTTACCTTCAAAAAAAAAAAATGCAGCATATGCTACATACCTGGCTGGCTGAGTACATAAGGCTATAATTCATATAAACATATCAAATATCATGCAAGGCCATCTCCCAAACCCACAGCAACAAAAATTCAACCTTTTTGTGGGGAAGCCATGGCCTAATGGTTAGAGAAGCAGCTTTGGTACCAAAAGGTCACCAGTTCAATTCCCTGGACTAGAAGGAATGGCTGAAATGCCCTTGAGCGCTAACCTAACCACCAGCTGCTCCCTCGTATGCTGCACGTCATTCTGGATAAGAGCGCTTGCTAAATGCCATTAACGTAACGTAATCTGTAGCAGTAAACCAAAAGTCTCCAATTACAAAGGAAAAACAGCAGATCTGGCAACCCTTGTAACCCTTTCCCACCGTCACCACTGATCTGTTCACTTTTGTTCAACCGTGCTCTGTTGATGCATATTAGCGAAGGTCAAAATTAAGTTCAAGTTGCCATGGCAACCAAACGACACCACTCGTTTCTTGTCGCACAGCTGCAATTTGGTGCTTGGAGCAGCGATGTGGGTCATGACGCCATGATGTGTGTCTCCTAGTCTTGAAGGAAGGACAATCTGACCCTGTTTAAATTTAGGTTGCGTGTATGAGTTCTTGCCATCATGCCACATCCAGGTGAGAACTATACTGTAAGGGCAGAAGTATGTCCACACCTGAGCACCACACCCATTCCAAATCCATGGGTATTAACGCAGTTGGTCACTGCTTTGCTGTTCGAATATCTCTCCATCCTCCAGTCTTCTGGGAAGGCTTTCCACTTGATTTTGGAGAGTTTCTGTGGGGAACTGTGTTCCAGTTCATCCCAAAAGTGTTCAGTGGGGGTTGATATCAGGGCTCAGACCACTAGAGTTCTTCCACTCCAACCTTGGCAAACCATGTCTTCATTGACCTCACATTATGCACTGTCAGAACAGGACTGGGCTTCTTGGTTCCAGTGAAGGGGAAACTGCAACTCTCACCAGCCTATCTACGCCAAGTCACGTGCTCACTGAACCAGCCTCAAGAACCTACTCCACAGACAGGACCTTCATCCACACTGCAGTCCGGATCTGGACTAGACTCCCAGACAGCATAGTTGGAGAGATTAATGGCAATAGTCTTCAGTCTTTCAGCACTCGTGTTCGTCACTATTTGCTTTCCGTACAGTGATCTCCTAGGGAGAACTTCTTGGCTGCTGTGAACTACTGATTGGCCCTTTTGGTTTACTATTATAGTTCTTTGTTGCCTATATTACTTTATGCCCTAGTCAGACTTCTTGCAGCTACTGTTCACCAAAAAAACACATTATAAACTGTAATGCTACAACACAAAAAAAAAAATAAAAAAATCTATACAATCGTGTGGTTCCAAATTTGTGCCAACAATCTGGGGATGACCTACATATGGCCAGTCGGTGACCGTCAGGTGTCCACAAACTCTTGGTCATGCACTCAATGGTTATGAGCTACAGGGGAGCAAGGATAATTATAACCTACTCCTTGTTTCAGTAACCGTTTCTCTAAATTGCTGATGAAATGGCAAAATAATTAAGTGAAACAGTAAATAATAAAAGTGTAACGAGATAGAGACTGTGACTAAAGTCACAGTAATTTGCGCTAGCTCTTACAAACTGGAACATCTGGTCACCGTACCCTATAGATACGGAACGGTAAGAGATAGAGAATGACGCTTATGCCGCTTTTCCACTACCAACGCGGCTGAGTTGGGCTGAGCCGTGCCGTGCTGAGTCAGGCTGAGTCGAGCTGTGTGGGGCTGTTGGGGTTGCATTTCGACTACAACCGCGCTGAACCGTGCTGGCTGGAAGTGGGTGGACACATTGGGTGGAGTTAGCGAAAGTGGGTGGACGTCACGTGATGTCGTTAGGCGGCGCAAACAGTGACATCAGTGATCTTTTAAGCGGTAGTCTCACGACCCGGATAGTAAACAATAAACATGGGGGACATGGAGTCGTTAGTGTTGCTGGTCTTGGTGCTGTGGCTTGTTGTCACCGACAACGCCAACAGATACTGGCAAGAGCGTATAGATGAGGCGAGGCGCATAAGGCTTCAGAAATTCTCGTAATTCGTAATTCTTCTTCTTCCGGGTTTACGGTGTTTACAGATCCCAGCGTGCTCGCGGGGCGTGTGTGGGCATGTGAGGACACTCCTCCTCACCAATCAGTGCGCAGGGGAGTGTCTGCTCACGCCCCTAGCCCCACTCGGCTCGGTTTGGCTCGCTTCAGCCCCACTCCAAAACCATGCGAGTTTTGGGTGCTAAGCAGGGCTGAAGCGAGCTGAGTCGTGCTGCTCTGAGGTAGTCAAAACGCGAGCCGTGTTGGGCTGAAGTGAGCTGAAGCGAGCTGAAGTGAGCTGAAAAAGGGTAGTGGAAAAGGGCCAATAGTGAGGAAAAGTTGCACCCTGCCACCCTGAACAAAATAAACAAGAGTGCTCCGAGAGCACAATATCCCCCGCTGGCAACTATATCTATGCTACAAGTGCTTAATACACCCTCAGGAAATTGTCAAAGAACAAGTTTGGTAATCAAGGGCCATAACTCTGGTAAAATGGGACTGAATTTAACGAAATTGCAATATGCGCATTACCGATATATAACAAAGAATCCTCTCAAGTTTCATGAAATTCCTCCAAAAATTGTGAGAGGAGTTGATTTCAGAAGGTGAGTACCCTTCCCGGGATGGACGGACGGACAGACATACATCGCCAAAACATAATCCCCCTTCAGACCTTTTGGCCAGCAAGGGATTAAAAAGATTTTTTTCAATCATGAAAATTTACAGAGTTAAGTGATTGAAAAAAAAAAAATCCCCTTTTTCATGGATCAATCCAGTTCAGTGATCCAGATCAGCACCAAAAGTCATAGCAACGTCATTCAGCCCAGAGGTATTCAAGTGAAATTTGGTGATTGGTTGAAAACTGAGGGAGAAATACCCTGTGTCTGAAATAGCTCATTCGTTCACTACTCCCTACTCAGGGAATTACTAGATAGAGGACTATACAGTGAGCTCATTGGTAAAATGGAAAAACGCTTTCGGACACTAGTTCGTCGCGCTGGTATTTACGTCATTACTGTCGCACAATTAAAACGCACCAGCTCAGGCGGCTGGTGGGTTTTCAAAATAATAAATACATGCATGTGTTTTTGTGATAAATCCATATTATACTGAGCGTATTTCCCACATTAATCAATACAAAGTACCTGCATCTTTCAGTTCTTTTAAATCAACGCTGAATACTTTCTTCTTTGCAGCTGCCTTTTATTAAATCAAATTTATAATAATAATAATTAAAAAAAAAGATAGATGCTGTGACTAAAGTCACAGTAATTTGTGCTAGCTCTTACAAACCAGGACATCTGATGACCGTACCCGACAGATCCAGAACGGTAAGAGATAAAGAATGACGCTTAGTGAGGAATAAAGCCCATTTTTCATGGATCATTCCAGTTCAGTGATCCAGATCAGCACCAAAAGTCATAGCAACTCAATTCGGCCCAAAGGTATTCTTCATGTAAAACTTGGTTGAAAACTGAGGGAGAAATACTTAAAAAAAAACTTAAAAAAAAAAAAAAAGGGGGGGAGAGAAGAAGAAAGATCCTGAGTGAGAGAATTAGTTTGCGCTTATGCAAATTAATTCTTTCTTGTCAGGACATTCATTAAAGAGAGAGAGAGATGAACTGTTATCCACGACACTATCCAGAGCCAGGTGAGTTTGTGACAAGTATCCAAGCTGAGGGATATTCCTCCGATTCCAGGCTAAGCGAACTGCGGTCATTACCTTATACGAACCCGAACTCTGATTCCCGTTAAGGATGAGCAAACTGTCATTGAAAACACAACATGCCTGACACAAACAGCGCCTGAGCACCTCCTAATGAAAAGTCCAAAGTCTACTCTATAAACCCTGTGTTTGTACAGCCAGCGATGACCGTCTTAAGGCTCTGCAGTGGGAGGTGATGGCAGAACTCACCCTTTCCTCCCAATCATCTCATGATCTGGGGGTGGGTTTCCCAAAAGCCTCTTAACATTAAGAGCATCTTAACTCTGAGAGAGAGACACACAGCATTCATTGTGCTGCTCACTCTACCATAACAATGATCTTTGCGCTACGATGCTTTTGGGAAGCTCAGGCCTGTTCAGTTTTCAGTAGTTTAAGATCCTGTGCAGACATTCAGAAGACCCAACATGGATAGCATTTCACCAGGCTCAGAACTGAAAGTGAAAGCTTGGATGTTCACCCTGAATCACTTTTCACCACTTGATAGGAATTACACACTTAGGTGTTACCATTCTTCAAGCTGTCCAAGGCATTAATACAACAAAGCGCAAAACCTGTTTTGAACGGTGTCAGGCTTCATCCTGAGGCTCGCAGACAGTACTGACGAGTTTAGCATTCGACTTCTACTTGCATTCCTGATTCAACTCGTCATGTCTTCAGCTGAATCTGGTGCAGGAGAAGAGGCTACGCAGAGGGAAATCAAATCTCTGTAGGGTTGCGACCCGGTGACATGCTACACGATAAGCAGTTGTTTAATCGTTTAATAGCCAAAAGCACATTTTACTGAACAGACCGAGACGGTGTTTAAGTTTGAATCCTTCTGGGTGATGTGATGTCCTACATTAATAGCAGATTTACTGTACCGTGCATAGACTGATGCATATCCATTTAGCACAGAACCACAAAACGCTTCACCTGCATCCAAAACGACTGTTCAACCATGCCTACAACTCCAGCGTAGCCCAAAATATCCACACACCAAGTCTTATCTCGACCCTCCGGGATGCACTTGTCAATCAAGAACTAAACCAAGCTTCACATTTATCTTCCTGTCTTTCTTCCCTGCCGCAGGGGTTGAACCGAGTTGGTTGACAGGACGGCTCCAGGCAAATGGTATAAATGAAACATGAACGGGGGCGTCGTGGCTCAGGTGGATAAGGCGCCATACCATAAATCCGGGGACCCGGGTTCGATTCCGACCTGAGGTCATTTCCCGATCCCTCCCTGTCTCTCTCTCTCTCCCCCGCTCATTTCCTGTCTCTACACTGTCCTATCCAATAAAGGTGAAAAAAGCCCCCCCAAAAAAATCTTTATAAATGAAACATGAACTGATCCTGAACTGAATTCATACTCAACCAGTTGCATGGATACAGCCCATTAGTATGATTTCACACTCCAATTCCAACCAATATGTACTGAACACAACTACCCGCTGAGGCAAACTCCGCTTGGGACAGAATCAGCCGTCAGACTTTCTGTCGCATGTCCCAGACCTGGTGAAATGTAACTGAATTGTCTTGGCCAGCCTTAAGGGTCCCATCTGCATCTCATCATTGCTGAGGAGTGTGCTCCCATCACCCAATCAAGCATCCAGCCAGAGCAGATCATGATATTTTTTACCATATTAACATGCCATTGTTGTGTGTTATGCCTGATGTAAAAACTCTCATCTCTGCGAGCCTACCACACAGATTTAATACTTGTCATTTTTAGGGCATACCTAACAACGTGTTTTCTTTCTCTCTCTCTCTTCCCCCCCCAATCTGTCCCTCTGAGTTACATGTTGATCCTGGGATTGAGATGCTGGCCTCTTCTGCCCCTCGGACCTGCTTGATCCATCCTGGTGCCCTGTGTCTGGTCGGAGTTTTATCGCATCGCTCCTGTGAAGGACGGCCCCATGAGGACAGTTGAGGGTTATACCTGGAGGACGCTCTGGACTCTTACAGTAATGCTTTTATGGCTGAGGACTACAGTTGACTTGCTAACTTTAGGACTGCAGTTATCATGAACAGTTTTGCACTCAAGTTTCCATCAATGAAGAGTTTATAACATCAACGAAACTGACTTCATGTTAAAACTGTTAATGTTATAGTCAGGCTGTCTGTTGTTGCCCAAATGAGGATGGGTTCCCTTTTGAGTCTGGTTCCTCTCGAGGTTTCTTCCTCATGTCGTCTGAGGGAGTTTTTCCTTGCCACCGTTGCCACAGGCTTGCTCATTGGGGATAGATTAGGGATAAAATTAGCTCATGTTTTAAGTCGTTCAAATTCTGTAAAGCTGCTTTGCGACAATGTTTATTGTTAAAAGCGCTATACAAATAAACTTGACTTGACAGAATCACACATTTGTTATAACGTGCTAAAAATTTCAGAGGTGTTCACGTCGCTTCCTGTGCATTATTCCGCAAACTAGCCTTACCGAGAATCCCTTCTCTGGGCTGCGACACCAAAATATAAAAAGTCACCATGCACCTTTGGAGCAAAGACTAGTTCACGAAGCTGATTAAGGATGTGGATAATCCAGATGAGTCAAGACTTATCCAGGGTTACACTGACCATTTTAACTCGATTAGGATCAGTGCCTAACAGGATGACCATCAAAAAAACCAACCCATTTCTACTTGATCAAACAGGGCAACAGTTCAAGTTTATAAAATGTTGCATGCTTAATGTAATTATTTAGCTTTGCCATAGTGAGGTAAATATGTCGATACTTTATGGCTGGGACTGTGAGTTGGCCTAATGGTTAGCGTGTCCGCCTCTTGACTGAAAGTTCTCCTCACGGTCAGGTCATAAAAATGGTACCTACTGGCATCTGGTGAAGCACACCACAATAAACATCTGAGTAGGGAGTCAAACTCTCGTGGTTACCAGAGGACTAGCCCCCACTGGTTAGTGCTGGGCTGGGAAGGACTTTGACTTTTTTTTTATGGCTGAGAAACCAATACAGCCTGTGCCAAAACTTTTGATGCTGCCCCTAAACAGGCCAGTGATGTCACATTTTACCTTTAGATGACTCAAAATGTGTGTTTATAGTTCCGTTAAATGGTGACAGTGTTGTAGTCGAGTCACAAAGCCTCAAGTCCGAGTCCAGTCCCGAGTCCCCAGCGTTCGAGTCCAAGTCACGAAAGAAAATTGAGTCGAGTCAGAGAACAAGACTCCATGCGCACCATTTGACGGTGGCTGTCGCTGCCTTTATGTGAAAGCGTCTCTGCTACTTTAGCAGTGTTCACACTTATACCGGTACGATAGTGGTATAACTGCATCGATACAAAGTATACCGGTACAGTTTAGTGCATCTGTCCACACTAGTGAGAAATGTTTATGGTTTTCTTTCACGGTAGTCGAAATGCGCGTGCGCGAAATGTTTCCGTGGTTACCGAGTAACTTCCTTCCGAGAATATGGCGGATGAAACAACGTGTGTGTGCTTTTTGTTGTCAATGTACAGTCTGTATTTCTGGTGGTCATTTATTCAGTCGAATCGTATAAAACGCACGAGGCAGTTGAGAAAGAAACAAACGAATCTCCGTTCTTCACTATTTATTCAGCGAAGACATCGATTGAGGTGTGTGACTTTGCGCATGCGCATGATATTTGTATCGATACAGAACCGCTTTATCTGTCCACACTACAGCGAAGCGCTACAGTACCGATACGAAACCCATACATTTGTGGGTTTCGTACCGATACAGTTACACCGCTACAGTACCGGTATAGTTGCTAGTGTGGACAGGTGTTGTGGTACGAAAGTAGTATCGTATCGGTACAAAATCCCTAGTGTAGACAGGGTACAAGTTGGACTAACGTTCCTGCTCGACTACCTCATTTTAGTTACAGATAAAAGGCTTGTTCATCACTCAGCAAGCCCCGCCTACTATCAACAGGGCAAATAACATGAGAAAGAGTTAACACTAGCTAGTTCATCACTCAGCAAGCAAGCCCCGCTATCAACAAAGCGATGAACATAGCGTGTCACTTCCTTCTCTGGGTAGAGTCTTGCCAAATGACGACTGAAGTTCGAGGTCGTCCCCTCAATAGTTCTTCTACATCTGGAACACACAGCAGTGTATTTTTTCCCACTGCACGAGAAGTCTGTATAAGCAAAGCGGACAATCCTAGGGGCTTCTCTCCAGGCATTTTAGCGCCATTAATACAAGTTTGTTCCTGAACATGACGTATGAACAGGTGAATGTGCGTTCTCTTACACGAAATTAGTATAAAAATTTATGTAGATATCAATATGATATGCCAAATGATTGACAGGTTACAAAAAGTCAGAGTCTAAGACCCCGTCCACACGTAGCCGGGTATCTGCTAAATCGAAGATATTTTTCTACGTTTTGGCCTGTCATCCACATCAAAAACGAATATTTAAAAAAACTCCGGGCAAAGTGAAGATTTTTGAAAACTCCGTGTATGCCTTTTCGTGTAGACAGAGATAACCGGAGTTTTGTGTTTTAGAACGTCACAATCTGCGCCAAAAAAATGACAACAAATCTGCCCTGACGTCAAACGTGCGACCTTTGTTTACTGCAGAAGCCAGATTAAGCATGGACAAAGAGTAATGGATCGGAGTAGTGCCTTGAAAGCGTTAATTATTGTGCAGGTGCTATTTACATGTTTAATTTTAGAAGCCCGACTACTGACAAGATTCCCAATCAACGTTTTCTTGCGTCTTTTGAAGTTTATACTCCAAAATTGTGTTTAGAAGCAATTCTGTCTCCGAGTCTGTCCAGACGAACGAGCTTGGCGCCATGTTTTATGTTTAGGCGGAAGTGACGCCAACAGAGGGCTATTCTGATGTGATTAGGGGGTAGGGTTTGGGGAAATAATGCCATCTACAGGTTTGGAATGCTTATGAATGTGATTGAAAACGCAGATGTTCGGTTATGTGTGGAAGGGATTTTTTTTCGAAGACGAGGTGGTGTGGATAGAACATTTTTACAAACGGAGGGGGGGAAATGTTCGGTTTTAAAAATACCCGGCTACGTGTGTACATGGCCTAAGTCATGTCACGAGTCCTGCAAGCCTGAATGATGGTCAAGGTTTACAAAACAGCTTAGGTTCCTATTATCACTTACGTTATAAGACTAAACATTTGCTCCATCACGAACCTTTCGTTCCCCCCCCTTCAAGTTACGAAAGCAAGAAGCACAGCTTGTCATGTTACTGAGAAACCTGAAACAGGAGGTCATCTGTGCTTAAAAAAACAAACAAACCACACACCACACAGTTTGACCACAAACTACTGATTAGATGCTCAACTTTTGAATTTTTCAAAACACTAAATTTCAGGTTAGTTGCATTTTTTTTTTTACAGTTTCCCCTCCTTCTTCAGGCTCAAAGTATTTTTTACATTGTTAACCATTAAATGCAAGTTACCAATTGTTATTTTTTTGCTTTTAAACACAACATGGCAGTTTGTGAGCAAACCTGTACACCGTGACACATGTTGCGTTTCTCCCAACATCTAGATGTTATATTTTTGCCACATCCCACACCCCTAATAGTGACTGCTCGCCCAGGCTCGCTCTTTCATGCCCCGTTTTTCCCCTCCTCTGTACTCCTTTTAGACATTACCGCTGATCAGCTGCCTTTTTCTGCACTCGGTGCTGTGGTGGTGAGCGGAAATGAATAGGAAATGAATGCAGAGCGTGCCCGAGTCAGATATTACTACACGACTGTTCAAGTCACACAAACAAACACATCCGGACCTTGAAACAAACCGTCGTGGCTTGATAAAGCCCACATTTCGACTTCCGAATGGATCTTCAGCTCTTCCACCCACAGCGCTATCATCGGCGTGTGGCCACGGACGGCTGTCGTTTTAAAATAAACCCTGCCGATTAGGAGACAGTGTGCAAGTGGAATGATGACCTCAAACTGTCTTGTGTGGAGCTGTAGCCTAGTTCTTACAAAACCTCCATGATGCTCGCTGGTGACAGGATGGTGTAAAGACCCATGAGACGTGGACTTAAATCATTCGTTTGAGATGAATCAGAGAAAGAGCTCATTGCCCCTGGTTCAAAAAGCATGCGTGTTACACATGTGACGCATTTTCCAAGGAAAACATTGAAATTCCTGTCTGTAGATGATTTCCTTTAATGGAATCCTTCCAGTGCGTCTACTGAAACACCAGTCAAATGACTACCAAAGACCCTGTTTACACTTTGGTTCATGTTGTATCCACCACATTTGCATCTCAAGCTTGGATTGAAATCAGATTCCTGTATCGTGGATCGTATGCAAACCAGCCATTATGATCAACCACCAAATGATATACCATGCAAAAGCACAAGGTCAAAGAGTGTCGATTTTGCATGACATTCTGGCAGTCAGGAATCACGACTGTCGAATACACCATGAGATAAATTGCCGTTCTGGTGGAGCAAGATTTCCGCATGTAGCCATAACGGTCAAGGAGACGGAGGCGTCTTCGCGATGTACGTATTCGCGTCGCACTAAACGTTTTACATACACAACACTTTCATGCAAAAATGATCAGGTCACATGTCCACAACATGTACTTAGGCTAAACGTGTGCTAGGAACTTAGCAACTTGCCTAAAAGTCCTGCTTCTCCGATAAGACCTTTTAATGCTGTGTTCACACTTATACCGGTACGAAAGTGGTATAACTGTATCGATACAAAGTATACCGGTACAGTTTAGTGCATCTGTCCACACTAGCGAGAAATGTTTGCGGTTTTCTTTCACGATAGTTGAAATGTGCGTGCGCGAAATGTTTCCGTGGTTACCGAGTAACTTCCTTCCGAGAATATGGCGGATGAAACAACGTGTGTGTGCTTTTTGTTGTCAATGTACAGTCTGTATTTCTGGTGGTCACTTATTCAGTCGAATCGTATAAAATGCGCGAGGCAGTTGAGAAAGGAACAAAGAAAACAAATCTCCCTTTCTCCCTCTTCCCTTCTCTTCCCCTCCCTTTTCCCCTCTTCCTCCCTCCCTCCCCCCCCTTCTTTGCTCCATGTAGCTCCACGGTCGTTTCATTTTCGCATGCGCATTATATTTGTATCGATACAGAACCACTTCATCTGTCCACACTACAGCACCGATACTGTACCGGTACGAAACCCATACATTCGTGGGTTTCGTACCGATACAGTTATACCGCTACAGTACCGGCATAGTTGCTAGTGTGGACAGGTGTCGGGGTATGAAAGTAGTTTCGTATCGGTACAAAATCCCTAGTGTGGACAGGGTATAAGTGTCCTCTACACTCACCGGCCACTTTATTAGGTACACCCTGATGTTTTATATCAGCCAATCCTTTGACAGCAGCGCAAACGCAGAAAAAATAAAATCGTGCAGATACAAATCAACAGCTTCGGTTAAATGTTCACACATCAGAATGGGACAAATTGCGATCTCAAAGTGTGACTTTCATTTCACTCTGGTACGGGTGTAGGTTTGAGCATTTCAGACAGAATGGCGCGAAAAACAAACAACACTGAAGATAAGAGAGATCCGAGGAAAATGGACAGATTGGTTCGAGCCTTTTTTTTTTTTTTTGCCAGGAAGGATATAGCAACTCATAACAACCGTGGTGAGCAGAAAAGCATCTCAGCATTGGGTTCCACACCTGCCAGCCAAGAACAGGAATCTTACAATCAAGAACGAGTTCCTATTAAAGTGGCTGGTGAGGGTGTATTTTATTGCTCTGCATTTCAAACTTGACCTGGTTTCGTTTTCATCTCAGCACAACACGAGAGAAAAGACTGTTCCAGGATACAACAGAAACTTCAATATGTCAAGTTGTTTCGACAGGCAATTTTATAAATGATGTGAAATATCTCATCTCATTATCTCTAGCCGCTTTATCCTGTTCTACAGGGTTGCAGGCAAGCTGGAGCCTATCCCAGCTGACTACGGGCGAAAGGCAGGGTACACCCTGGACAAGTCGCCAGGTCATCACAGGGCTGACACACAGACACAGACAACCATTCACACTCACATTCACACCTACGCTCAATTTAGAGTCACCAGTTAACCTAACCTGCATGTCTTTGGACTGTGGGGGAAACCGGAGCACCCGGAGGAAACCCACGCGGACACGGGGAGAACATGCAAACTCCACACAGAAAGGCCCTCACCGGCCACGGGGCTTGAACCCAGGACCTTCTTGCTGTGAGGCGATAGCGCTAACCACTACACCACCGTGCCGCCCCAATGTGAAATATCTACATGATATTTTTGTCTTTCGCAATGGTCACCATGTCAGATTAGATCATAGCGCCATAAATTCTTGCTGTACGTTGGTGAGGAAACTGGCAACACTACAAGTTGACCAATCATCGTTCACGTCCGTGCACGTCGTCAGGAAGGAGGGTCAAGAAACGGTCAATCATGGCTACAGAAGGAACTTCAAGGACCACCACAAAAACTTCTAACATGCTCAGTTTTTCAGCATAGGGGCGTTGGGTTGTTCTAGACGCCACGTCGCTGTTCTCTGATATTGCTGACGCTCAGATTTGGGCTTGATGCCGGAAACATGCCGGCTACGTTAAAATCGGGCTAATCGGGCTGCGTAATCCGATTCTGGGATGATCCCATCTGAATAGGGCTTTAATCCGAATACTCGACAAGTGTTACACGGACAGTGTCACCATCAGGCTTCTGTGGACCACCCTTGGACTCATCAGTAACCTTTTAAACCAGTGGGAGAGAGAGAGAGAGAGAGAGAGAGAGAGAAAGAAAGAGCCATACTACAGCGCCCAGGGAGCAGTCAGGGGTTAAGTACAGTGTTCTCCACAGGCGCTTTTAAAGTGGCGCACTGCCATGTTATAATTCTGGCCCGCCGCCCTTCCCTTGGCCAAAAAAAAAAAACCCTGCAACTTCATCAGTATACACCAGATAAATCATAAAGTATTCGCTTCATTATAATTTTGTAACTATTTAAGATGTAGAAGACCATTAAACGAATGCATACGGGGCTACCTGAAGTGGCCACGCAATTGCAATAGAAAACCAGCCAGCCAGCTGCATACAGATTGTGAAACAGCTCTGCATATTGAGGTCGATCCCTGCGTTACACTACACCACACCGACACATAGTGACGCTGGAAGCTACAAGCTGCAGCTAGCCAGCAGCTAAATAACTTTGCGGGTGTTTGTAGCATTATTGTGCTATGGTTATGCTTATCGATCGTCTTTTCTGACTATACACAGTTACAGTAATCATCTAACAGCACACACACACACTAGTTAAGTTCAGGTCTTTTATTTTATGTATCTGTGATTGTGTAGGTGAGAGCTGCATTTTCCTGTTGCTTCCCTGTGGTTGTTTACTTTCAGGTTCCTGGGTCAAAAAGAGGCCAAACTATGGAGGCCGGGGTGGCTTTGTAGTGCTAGTCTCGGGCACGCGCACCAGCTCATGCATTGATTGGAGTGGTTTCACCCAATTAACATTAAGTATGTGTATTGTAAAAAAAAAAGTATGCATTTATTGTAATTGGGTATTTTGTTTATGCATGGAAGTTCATTTATTTTTCACACACAGAAAAAGATCTCATCTCCTCTCTCATTTCATTATCTCTAGCCGCTTTATCCTGTCCTACAGGGTCGCAGGCAAGCTGGAGCCTATCCCAGCTGACTACGGGCAAAAGGCAGGGTACACCCTGGACAAGTCGCCAGGTCATCACAGGGCTGACACATAGACACAGACAACCATTCACACTCACACCTACGGTCAATTTAGAGTCACCAGTTAACCTAACCTGCATGTCTTTGGGGGAAACCAGAGCACCCGGAGGAAACCCACGCGGACACGGGGAGAACATACAAACTCCGCACAGAAAGGCCCTCGTCGGCCACGGGGCTCGAACCCGGACCTTCTTGCTGTGAGGTGACAGTGCTAACCACTACACCACCGTGCCGCCCCACAGAAAAAAAATATATAATTAATTCAGGGATATGCAACAGGCGCATCAGTCTCAACTGAGTCTCATAATAAAGATATGTACAGTAAGAATGTGTTAATTTTTTGTCAATTAATTTTAACAATGATTATTGTTATTCTTATCCATTTATCGGCCAGTTTCACTCTCAAAAAAGCCCAAAGTCTGTCAGCTTCAGGGAGGACTTCGCCCCCCTGACCCCCTACCAGGGCTCCGCCCCTGGATCCCATTGGAGGCCTAGGTGGCCCCCACACCCGTCACCACCTTTTATTTTTGAAAAGTGGAGAACACTGGGTTAAGTACCTTGCTCAAGGGCACTTCAGCCCATGGCCACCCCACATTAATCTAACTGCATGTCTTTGGACTGTCGGGGAAACCGGAGCACCTGGAGGAAACCCACACTGACAACATGCAAATTCCACACAAAGGCCGCTGCCGGCCGCTGGGCTCGAACCCGGAACCTTCTTGCTGTGAGACGACAGTGCTAACCACTACGCCACCGTGCCGCCATGATTTGGGGGCCATAAATCAGGAATTATCTTTCATTTAACCACAAACATAAATGAAGTTCACTAGATGCTACCAAAACCAGGTTCTATGATCAGATCAGGCCAAAAAAGAAGCACTTTCTGGCAACAAACACTCAAGGTGGGTAAAAAATGGTGTAAAAAGAAATATGGGATATACAAAAAAAAAAAAAGCAATCCAAGACTTTCTACAGAAAGCCTGATCAGCATCTGCCCCAGGACCAAGTAGTACTATAAAGATTTCTAAAGCTACTCTGCAGGTGATGGAACCTTTTGTGGAAGTTATGGTCAAAAGGTACCATCCTATCATCCTGAAAAAGAGCAGAGGACTGCATTGTACCAAAGGAAATGGACTCCTCCGAGATAAAACGGTTCTAAACCATTTCACGCCTGAGTGAGGAGGGGAAGAGCTTTTTCTCTGTCCTGGGCAAAAGGTTGATGACCTACATGGTGAAGAACAAGTACTGTATATTGAGGCATAAATCCTTGGCTCATCTGGGTGTTCAGAACATGCAGGTGTCCTCAACCATCTGATCTGGGAGGCCAAGGAGAGCAACGGCAACCTAACAGTTGTCTAGCTCAACTTGGCTAAAGCATATGGATCAAGCCCTCACAACCTCATCAACATGGCTATGGAACACTACCATATACCTCACCATATCAGGGGAATGATCACCAGATATTTTGAGGAATTCAAGCTCAGTTTCAAGACTACCCAGTGGCAGGACCTCGAAAAAGTCATTGTAATGGCTTCTATCTCACCTATCTTGTTTATCATGGGAAGGAATCTGCTAGGGTTTATAGAGGATGGTGAGAACATGCAAACTCCACACAGAAAGGCCCCCCATCAGCTGCTGGGCTCAAACCCGGAACCTTCTTGCTCTGAGGCGACAGCGCTAACCACTCAGTCAGTTGGTTGGGTTCAATGCCTGAACTGATCATCACATCATCAGTTTTTCTTTGGCTAATCAGACACAAGGTACGACACCACTCTTGCAGGAGCGGTTGGGGGTTAGGCGCCTTGCTCAAGGGCACTTAAGCCAATCCTGTTAGTCTAGGGAATTGAACCAGCAACCTTTTGGTCCCAAAGCTGTTTCTCTAACCATTAGGCCATGGCTTCCCCGAACCACTACACTACCGTAAAGAAAGAAAGCACAACTTTATTCATCACACACTTGTGAAATTCCTCTCTGCATTTAACCCATCTGAAGCAGTGAACACACACTTGAGCAATGAGCACATACCCAGACCAGTGGGCAGCCATGCTAACAGCACCCATGGAGCAGTTGGGAGTTAAGCCAGTATCTCACTGGGCTGCGACAGCTTGTGACAAATTGTGAATATCATTCGCGAGAGTGTTTCAAAAAAGTGTCTTGAAACATTCGCGGGGCTTCTCGATTTCCTCGCAAAGTGTCGTTCCTTCGTCGCTGAAATTTTGAACATGTTCAAAAAAATCAGTGCGACAAAATTTCTCTCAAAATAGCCACAAATGCGTCGCTGGTGTCACAAAGCCATCACAAACCCTTCTCAAGTCAGTTTCCGTGAGACAGAAAGTGTGAGTGTACCTCACTGGGCTGCGACAGCCTGCAACTAGTTCGAGACACAACAATTGCGATAAAATATGCGAATATCAATTCAGTGTGATTCCAAGTGAAAATTGTCGCTAATTCGCATATTTTATCGCAATTGTTGTGTCTCCAACTAGTCGCAGCCTAGGTGCTTTGCTCAAGCGTACCGCCGTCCCATATTACATGTCTTTGGACTGTTGGGGAAACTGGAGCACCTGGAAGAAACCCATGCAGAGACGGGAAGAACATGCAAATTCTACACAGAAAGGCCCCTGGCCTCGAACCCAGAACCTTCTTGCTGTGAGGCGACCGTGCTAACCACTTACATCACTGTGCTGCCCATTAGAAAGAAAGCACAGCTTTATTCATCACACACTTGTGAAATTTCCTCTCTGCATTTAACCCATCTGAAGCAGTGAACACATACACACATGTGAGCAATGAGTGCACACACACATACCCAGAGCAGTGGGCAGCCATGCTAACAGCGCCCGGGGAGCAGTTGGGAGTTAGGTGCCTCGCTCAAGGGCACCTCAGCCCAAGGCCGTCCCATATTAACCTAACAGCATGTCTTTGGACTGTGGAGGAAAACCATGCAGACACGGGGGGAACATGTAAACTCCACACAGAAAGGCCCTCGCCGGCTGCCGGCTTCGAACCCAGAACCTTCTTGCTGTGAGGCGACCGTGCTAACCACTTACACCACCGTGTCGCCTCGCCCATTAGACCCTACTCGAAACCAGTAGAACCCTATAATGGTTTCTGTAGTGTTGTGGTTCACTGCCGGTCATAAAAACCAATTAGAAATCACTGTTGTGCAACACACAAGGCCTACTCAGAGCAGGTGAAGGTTTTTATTTCGAGTGTTCGCAATTTCATGTTACAGAAAAACCCAAGGTGTGTATTAAGAATGGCAGTTTTGGAAACAAACCATACTGATTATTCCTAGTTCTGAGTCTGAGAGCTAATGAAGCTAGCTGGGGGAAAAATAAATATATCACGGGCGATTGCTCTAAGACAACGAAGGAGGCTCAGCCTCCTCTAAAAATGACGAACATCGTGTAGGATGAATTGCGCTAGGCTTATGTTATAGCCGACCTTATAACATTGCTATTACAGATCCAGAATCATAGAAATATATGTGCTCAACCCAATTACAGTGTGAAATCATTCCGTTATAACTTTCCCCAGTTTGCCTAATGTGTGCGTGAGTTTTTCCCCCTCGTGACAGCGCGATGCAGCCCAGCCTCAGTGGACTTCAATGGCATTTGGGAGCTATGCACTTTTCAATCTCAAAATGCAAGACGATTATTGGACAAATACTGCGAAAACGCCCGCCCACCAGACTCCCACGGACTCCCAGCCTCACATGGGAGGGACATGGCAGTTTCCGCGAGGAGACTGGTGATTAGTGATCTTTTGGTGGAGACCTCAACTGGCTATCGTAGCCTGCAGGGAATCGGCCGTCAGACATTCTGTCGCATGTCCCAGACCCGGTGAAATGTAACTGAATTGTCTTGGCCAGCCCTAAGGGTCCCATCTGCATCTCATCATTGCTGAGGAGTGTGCTCCCATCACCCAATCAAGCATCCAGCCAGAGCAGGTCATGATATTTTTTACCATATTAACATGCCATTGTTGTGTGTTATGCCTGATGTAAAGACTCTCGTCTCTGCGAGCCTACCACACAGATTTAATACTTGTCATTTTTAGGGCATACCTAACAACCTGTGTTTTCTTTCTCTCTCTCTTCCCCCCTCAATCTGTCCCTCTGAGTTACATATTGATCCTGGGATTGAGATGCTGGCCTCTTCTGCCCCTCGGACCTGCTTGATCCATCCTGGTGCCCTGTGTCTGGTCGGAGTTTTATCGCACCGCTCCTGTGAAGGACGGCCCCATGAGGACAGTTGAGGGTTATACCTGTTAAAACTGTTAATATTATAGTCAGGCTGTCTGTTGTTGCCCAAATGAGGATGGGTTCCCTTTTGAGTCTGGTTCCTCTCGAGGTTTCTTCCTCATGTCGTCTGAGGGAGTTTTTCCTTGCCACCGTCGCCACAGGCTCGCTCATTGGGGATAGATTAGGGATAAAATTAGCTCATGTTTTAAGTCGTTCAATGTTTATTGTTAAAAGCGCTATACAAATAAACTTGACTTGATTTGATTAGTGAAAGCGGCCGGATATTTTCTTTGATTGACAGCTCGTTTCAAATATAGACAGGCAGCGTTGAATTTCAGTTCAGTCCCATGCGGATTCGCAAGTGCTGTGGTGTATTGTAAGAGATCAGCTTACATTTCGATTTCATTCATTACATACGGTTTCTACCAGCTTTTTTAGTTTGTATATATTTTCATTGTAAATAAAGTGTAAATATAGTGTTGTCAAGTTTGCTATCTTAGTTCCAGAAATTTCGTTTATTTGAGTGACTGAACTTGAACTTGAGGGGGCTAGTCAGCTAGCAAGAAAGCTGCGCACGGATGCCGAGCATTGCTGATTTAATTTTGGCGAAGCCATTTGCCAGTCTTCCTTTCGAGGAAAAAATTTAAATTAAAGAGCAGGGTAGACCAACGCCTCAAATTGACTTGGTGAAAAAGGTAGGGAATAATACTCGTTCCTTTCAGCTCTCCTGGTACGAGAAAGTGAATTGGCATGGATGGACCAAAAATATAGAATCTATTTAAAATGTTTATGCTGAGTATATTATATTGGAATATATATTTCTCTGGATATGAATTAAAAAACACAGCTACAATTTGGAAAACATTTTTAAACAAAAACACAGCCGAGAACATATCACACTACATACAGACCTGGGTTAAAAGTGAAGGGTTATCAAAATTGTCAATAAAACATTTCTCAGTCAAAATAAGTAAAATATAGGGAAAGTGTCACTGAATGAAATGTGTGGCACCCAGCTCTATGTTTGGCTCCCCAAGGTCAGTGCTTGTGCCTATTCCAGAACACTCTGCTGTTACTGCTGAGGTTCCTGACAAAGAGCTGCTTTCAATAATGATCAATTTTTAAACAACATGCCACAATTTTAAAATATAAAATGTTAAAATATACCCCCCCCCCCAACACCACCATCATCATGTATATTGGACAGTAGGCTAATGGGCCAAAAGAACCTGTTATTTCACAGTTTGTGACGCTGCCAACAATCAGCCAGATCAGAGGCAAGAGTATGGGCAAAACTGATGTTTTTTTCTTTTAAAATCTGGAAATATCGTAACCGACCAGCCTCCCCTGTTTGAAAGACTACCAGCCGCCACTGATATATATCTATATACACACCCAAATATATTTATTTACACACATGACAGGTTAATGTATCAAACTGTCATGCCATAAATGTGTCCTTTACAGTAGTTTGTCAGCAACCACACACACTTATAGGGGAAAAAAAGTAATTCAGTGAGTTATACATCCTGTCAGGAAAACACTTCATTCACATTTCTGCCTCAAGCTGGCCCACAGAGGCTAAGCTAAGCTAACCAAGCTATCAGTTAGCACGACGGCTAGCAGGCTAACGAGCCTACATTACATACAAGTGCTGCGTTGGGAAGAAAACGTTCTGAGAGTTATATGAGACACAGAGAGAGAGAAAGAGAGAGAGACTACGCCATTCATACGTAATTATTAGCATTCATTGATATGAAGCAGAAAGCTGTCCGGAGCGCTGGAACACGGTGGAACCTGTTGGGCGGCTGGTTTTAAGCCCACACCAAACCGCCACTCCACGCTGCTTTTACTCTTTTTTTTTGTGACATTAAAACGGTAGGAGCAGAAAACGCCCAGACTCACCGAGAAGGAGCAGCTTTAACTCCCGCCTGGCGTCTCTCTTATCCCGGCGCAGCTGCTTATCGATCTCAGCGTTGATCCGCTTGGACTCCTTCGCCTCTTCACTCAGGCAGCAAGCCATCATCGACTCTAAAGTCATCCCCCCTCCTGCGCGCGAGCCCGCGGCCTCTCCGCTCCGCAAACCCTCCAAATAAACCCGCGCGCGAGGGAGAGAGAGAGAGAGGGAGAGAGAGAGAGGGAGGGGGAGAGAGAGAGAGGGGGGAAAGTCAGGCTGGGATGAAATAAAATAATAACAAAAACGGGGTTCTGGAGCGGGGGGAGGAGGAGGAGGGGGCCGGGGGGCCTCGCGCTCGAGTAACGTCCCCTTACCGAAAAACTGTGCGCCTTCAACCGGCTGCGGATCTCAGCGGAAAATCACGGAGGAATAAACCGGGGAAGGAGGAGGAGAGAGAGGAGGAGGGGGAAGGAGGAGGAGAGAAAGAGAGGTGGGGGGAGAGAGAGAGAGAGAGAGAGAGGGGGGGGAGGAGAGGGGGGGGAGGAGAGAGGGGGGGGAGGAGGGAGAGGGGGAGGAGAGAGGGGGGGGAGGAGGGAGAGGGGGAGGAGAGGGGGGGAGGAGGGGGAGGAGAGGGGGGAGGGAGAGGGGGAGGAGGGAGAGGGGGGGGAGAGAGAGGGGGGAGGAGGGAGAGGGGGGGGGAGAGAGAGGGGGGGAGAGAGAGGGGGGGGGAGGAGGAGAGAGAGGGGGAGGGAACAGGGGGAGAGGAGGGGGGGGGGAGGAGACCTGAACCTTTCACTGCTACCGCTGCTTAAAGCCGCACATCCGTCCCGGAGCTGTTCCTGTCTCACAGCTGAAATTAAAATACGAGTTTATGGAGGAATTTACTTTCTCTCTCTCTCTGCCTCTGTCTGTGTCTATCGCTCTCTCTGCCTCTGTCTGTCTATCACTCTCTCTGCCTCTGTCTGTGTCTATCTCTCTCTATGTCTGTCTGTGTCTCTCTCTCTCTCTGTCTGTCTCCCTCTGTCTGTCTCTTTCTCTCACTATCTGTATGTTTCTCTCACTATCTGTATGTCTGTCTCTCTGCCTGTCTGTCTCTCTGTCTGTCTGTCCATCTATCTCTCCCTTTCTGTCTGTCTGTCTCTCTGTCCGTCCGTCTGTCTGTCTCTCTCTCACACTATCTGTATGTCTGTCTCTCTGCCTGTCTGTCTCTCTCTCACTATCTATCTGTCTCTCTGTCTGTCTCTCTATGTCGGTATCTCTGTCCGTCTGTCTGTCTCTCTCTGCCTGTCTCTCTCTCTCTGTCTGTCTGTCCATCTGTGTCTCTGTCTCTCTCTTTCTATGTCTGTCTCTCTCTCACTCTGTCTGTCTGTCTGTCTCTGCCTGTGTCTATCTCTCTCTCTCTCTCTCTCTCTCTCTCTCTCACTATCTGTCTGTCTGTCTCTCTATGTCTGTGTCTCTGTCTGTCTGTATGTGTGTGTGTGTGTGTCTCTCTCTCTCTCTCTCTCTCTCTCTCTCTCTCCAGGCTGTAGATTCAAGTGCTCAAAAACACGGCACGCATGGTAACACACTGAGGAAACGGTAACGCACTGGGCACGCGCCATATCTGCCGCAGCTCTGCATGAAATGACTGAGCATTAACAACACAACTCGATCATTTAGTCCAGCATGTACATTAGGAACTGTTTCATCTATTTTTTAAAATTTAATTTAATTTTTTTATTTTATTTTTCAGTAAGAAACTTCCTACATTAGTAACTATTTCAGCTAAAATTTTTATTTTGCAGCCTGGTATCTCCTACATTTAATAAATATTTCAACTGAAATAAATTTTTTTGTTTTATTTTTATACTTCCTCCAACCCCGATTCCAAAAAAGTTGAGGTGCAGTGTGAAACATAAAACAAACCAGAATGCAATGATTTGCAATTCCCTTTCAACCTAAGACAAGACATTTAATGTTCAAACTAATAAACTTTGTTGAAAATATGCACTCATTCTCCATTTGATGCCTGCAACATGTTCCAATAAAGTTGGCACAAGGGCATTGTGACAACTCTCTGAGGTTTGGGATACAGAGGAACTGGGAGCAGGCTTCAGAACAGGTGTGTGTTTATTATTTTTTTCTCACTTTTCAGTGCAATTATTAAACCACAGACACCACACACATTGAGGAACACAGCTCTCTCTCATTCCTGCCTATCTGAAAGACACACAGAGACCCACGTTAATAGACAGCCAGAAATTAGACACAGGTATACCTCGTCACCTGTTATCTGCTGGTTCAACCTGACTCCTTGCTGTTCACAGCTGATGCTCGACCACACCCCCACTGCCACAGGCACATTTACCACTGTATCACACCACCTTTTCTTTTAACGCTCAGCAAGTGGGCGGCACGGTGGTGTAGTGGTTAGTGCTGTCGCCTCACAGCAAGAAGGTCTGGGTTCGAGCCCCGTGGCCGGCGAGGGCCTTTCTGTGTGGAGTTTGCATGTTCTCCCCATGTCCGCGTGGGTTTCCTCCGGGTGCTCCGGTTTCCCCCACAGTCCAAAGACATGCAGGTTAGGTTAACTGGTGACTCTAAATTGACCGTGAGTGTGAATGGTTGTCTGTGTCTATGTGTCAGCCCTGTGATGACCTGGCGACTTGTCCAGGGTGTACCCCGCCTTTTGCCCGTAGTCAGCTGGGATAGGCTCCAGCTTGCCTGCGACCCTGTAGGACAGGATAAAGCGGCTAGAGATAGAGAACACTCAGCAAGTGTTTGGGAACTGAAGACACGAATTGTTGAAGGTTTGAAAGTGAAACTCTTTCCCATTCTTGCTTGTTACATGACAGACTGAGTCTCCATTGTTGTATTTTGCGCTTCATAATGTGCCACACATTTGCAGTGGGAGGCAAGCAGGCCAGTTTAGCACCTACACTCTTTTACTAAGAAGCCATGCTGTTGTAACATGTACAGAATGTGGCTTGCCATTATCTTGTTACAATAAAGCCTTGGTCACAACCGGCCGTACGTGCTCTTACGGCCGGTCTACGTGCAAAAAACGCAAGAAACGCACGGAGGGCGCACGTGAAACGCACGGAGGGCGCGCGTGTGACATGCTGATTTTCAAGCCGTAGACTGGCCGCAGACCGGCCGCAGAGGTTCTTTGTCATGTCAAAACAAACTCTACGGGCGCTTACGTTTTTTTCAGGTTGCAAGACAAACTTACGGCCAACGTGCGTCTTTCTCCACGCACAAAAAAAATGCAGCGATTTGGGAAATGCCAAAAATCGCACGGCCAAAAAATCGTACGTCCGGTTGTGACCTAGGCTTAAGCAGGGACGTCCCTGAAAAAAGATGTCATCTGGACGGCAGCATATGTTGCTCTAAAACCTGTATGTACCTTTCAACATTCATGGTGCCTTCACACATGTGCAAGTTACCCATGCCATGGGCACTAACACCCCCCCCCCATACAATCACAGATGATGGCTTTTGAATTTTGTGCTCATAATAAAGCAGATAGTTCTTTTTCTGTTTAGCCTGGAGGACACAATGTATATGATTTCCAAAAACAAGATAAAATGTGGACTCTTCAGATCACAGAACGCTTTTCCACTTTGCGTCAGTCCATCACAGATGAGCTCAGGCACAGAGAATTCGGCAGCATTTCTGGATGTTGTTGGAGGGATCTCCTATTTTAGTAGTTATTTCAACTTAATTATTTCTGTTTTGCAACCTCATCTCATCTCATTATCTCTAGCCGCTTTATCCTGTTCTACAGGGTCGCAGGCAAGCTGGAGCCTATCCCAGCTGACTACGGGCGAAAGGCGGGGTACACCCTGGACAAGTCGCCAGGTCATCACAGGGCTGACACATAGACACAGACAACCATTCACACCTACGGTCAACTTAGAGTCACCAGTTAACCTAACCTGCATGTCTTTGGACTGTGGGGGAAACCGGAGCACCCGGAGGAAACCCACGCAGACACGGGGAGAACATGCAAACTCCGCACAGAAAGGCCCTCACCGGCCACGGGGCTCGAACCCGAACCTTCTTGCTGTGAGGCGACAGCGCTAACCACTACACCACCGTGCCGCCCACTGTTTTGCAACCATTTACCCCAATTATTCTGTATGTTAATAATTAATACATTGATAATTATTCTAACTGAATGAGGTTATTTTACATCCAAGGACTTCTTACATTATAACATTAGGAAGTGCATTTCAACTAAAATGCGTTCATTTTATTTTATTTGTTCTTAATTTAAAACTAATCCTATTTTAAATTAAAATTCACATACTTACTTGATTTATTTCATGTTTAATGCATGGGGATTTTCTTTCTATTTTGTTTTCTTTTCAGTCTCTATTAACCACTGTGGTAATAATTATTTCAACTAAAAATGCACAATGTCAAAGCTGTTTTTTTCCCTAGCCAGGAAAAAATGCATTTATTATTATTCATCTCATTATCTCATTATCTGTAGCTGCTTTATCCTGTTCTACAGGGTCGCAGGCAAGCTGGAGCCTATCCCAGCTGACTACGGGCGAAAGGCGGGGTACACCCTGGACAAGTCGCCAGGTCATCACAGGGCTGACACATAGACACAGACAACCATTCACACTCACATTCACACCTACGGTCAATTTAGAGTCACCAGTTAACCTAACCTGCATGTCTTTGGACTGTGGGGGAAACCGGAGCACCCAGAGGAAACCCACGCGGACACGGGGAGAACATGCAAACTCCGCACAGAAAAGGCCCTCGCCGGCCACGGGGCTCGAACCCAGGACCTTCTTGCTGTGAGGCAACAGCGCTAACCACTACACCACCATGCCGCCCTTTATTATTATTATTATTATTATTATTATTATTATTATTATTACAACTGCATCTGCTGTGGAAGATGCAGATGGTGTCATGACAAGGTCCTCAGAGCACTGACTGACATCTTGGCGCAAGAGAGATGGAAAAAGCATCAGACCCATGTGAGACCAGCTCCATCCGCTGGAGTCTCAGTTCATCGGGGAGAAGTTACCCTATCCAAGAAGACTGTCCAAACATCCCAAATATCACTGAGGCCTGTCATGGTCATATGGTCAGAGGATGAAAACAGGATTATCCTGATGGAACCGATAGCCCTATGGAAAGTCAGATGCAAAAAGGCCTTGGAGAGGAAGACTACCAAGTACCAGGACCTGGTCCAACAATGCAGGGACAAAGAGTGGCAAGTTGGCTGAGGTTGGCTGCTGGGGTTTCCCAGCGTATTCTGTGTGGAAGATGCTCACAGCTCTGCGAGTAGCAGGAAGAGAGAGGAAGACAGCTGTTCAAAGGTCAGGGAGGTAGCAGAAAGAGCCTCTTGTTGGCTTTGGAACAGGTGGAAGAAGTTGACCTGGAAGCCAGGAGAAGATGGGCGATGGCTGGCCATTACTGCAATCCCACCAACTGGAGATTGTGATTCAGGGTTGAAACGTCTGAGGAAAGTTGGCCACCACTTGATGACATTGAATCCTGGCTAAAAGCATCAGTTATAACAAAGTAACTGAAGATTTTAGCATTTAGATGTATCCAATTGTAGTATACACTTCTTCTTCTTTTGGCTGCTCCTGATTAGGGGTCGCCATGGTGGATCTTTCATCTCCATTGCTCCTTGTCTTCCACATCCTTCTCTACCACACCTGCCACTTTCATGTCCTCTCTCACCACTTCCATGTATCTCCTCTTTGGCCTTCCTTGTTTTCATGTGCCTGGCAGCTCCATCCTCAACATTCTCCTTCCAGTAGTAGTATACACTGCTTTGTGAAAATATTTATCTCCCCCTTAGTGTTTTTTCCTGTTTCCTGGCATTACAACCTGGAATTAAAATGGATCTTTATTTGGAATTTATGCAATGGACTAAATTATCTCATCTCATTATCTCTAGCTGCTTTATCCTGTTCTACAGGGTCGCAGGCAAGCTGGAGCCTATCTCAGAAGACTACAGGCGAAAGGCGGGGTACACCCTGGACAAGTCGCCAGGTCATCACAGGGCTGACACATAGACACAGACAACCATTCACACTCACATTCACACCTACGGTCAATTTAGAGTCACCAGTTAACCTAACCTGCATGTCTTTGGACTGTGGGGGAAACCGGAGCACCCGGAGGAAACCCACGCGGACACGGGAGAACATGCAAACTCCGCACAGAAAGGCCCTCGCCGGCCACGGGGCTCGAACCTGGACCTTCTTGCTGTGAGGTGACAGCGCTAACCACTACACCACCGTGCCGCCCGGACTAAATTATTATTATTATTATTATTATTATCCAGGGACCCCCTGCATTTATAATTATTTCAACTGAAAAAAATGTATATGTAATAAAATATAAAAATTTATTTATTATTTACATATTATCCCCATATTATCCCCTGGGCGGCACGGTGGTGTAGTGGTTAGCACTGTCGCTTCACAGCAAGAAGGTCCGGGTTCGAGCCCTGTGGCCAGCGATGGCCTTTCTGTGCGGAGTTTGCATGTTCTCCCCGTGTCCGCGTGGGTTTCCTCCGGGTGCTCCGGTTTCCCCCACAGTCCCAAAGACATGCAGGTTAGGTTAACTGGTGACTCTAAATTGACCGTAGGTGTGAATGTGAGTGTGAATGGTTGTCTGTGTCTATGTGTCAGCCCTGTGATGACCTGGCGACTTGTCCAGGGTGTACCCCGCCTTTCGCCCGTAGTCAGCTGGGATAGGTTCCAGCTTGCCTGCGACCCTGTAGAACAGGATAAAGCGGCTAGAGATAATGAGATGAGATGAGATGAGCACTTTTCAGATTAAAAAAGAAAATATAATGAAGGCTACTGGGTTTTGGTGCAAAATTAAGAAGCGAGTGTGACAGTCGTGTCCAGAAGAACTGTGGCTGGTTCTGTAAGATGCTCAGTAAAACCTACAGCTCATTTCCGCATAAAACTGCACTCACTGTACCCTTCAAACTACTATTTTTTTTAAGCAAAGGGTCATGTCACACCAAATATTGACTTTGTTTCACTTATTATGGCTTACTGCTGTTCATAATAATTTTTTTTTTGTTTTTAAATGTTGAAATATTTAATTTTTTCATTTTTTTAAAATTCGGAATCACCATTAGCACTTGTTATAAACAAGGCTATTCTTCCTATTCTTTCATTATTTTTAAGCCATTTTAGTCTACAGTATTTCTGTACATGTGCCTAAGACCTTTGCACAGTACTGTGTGTGTGTATATATATATATATATATATATATATATATATATATATATATATATATATATATATATATGTATATGTATGTATGTATAGTCAAGGTGTTACCCAAAATGACTTCACAAGTATTTACAAGTTAAATACTTAACCATTATTAAGCATTATTGAACCTGATCACAAATGACAGATCTTTGTTGACATCTAGTGGCCATAAGTTATAAGATTTTTAAAAAATATCTCATCTCATCTCATCATCTCTAGCTGCTTTATCCTGTTCTACAGGGTCGCAGGCAAGCTGGAGCCTATCCCAGCTGACTACGGGCGAAAGGCGGGGTACACCCTGGACAAGTCGCCAGGTCATCACAGGGCTGACACATAGACACAGACAACCATTCACACTCACATTCACACCTACGGTCAATTTAGAGTCACCAATTAACCTAACCTGCATGTCTTTGGACTGTGAGGGAAACCGGAGCACCCGGAGGAAACCCACGTGGGAACCCGTGACCACAGGGCTCAAACCCAGACCTTGCTGTGAGGTGACAGCGCTAACCACTACACCACCGTGCTGCCCCCTTAAAAAATATCTATTTATTTATCTAACACCACATTATCACATTTCTTAACACCTAAATGTAACTCAAGTATGTTCCTATGTTTTACTTTTTTAAAATCACCTTAAAGAACCATGTTTAAGAACTTTTAGTCATCCACAACTTCCTGTTTCATTGCAGTATGCATACCATCCATCCATCCATCCATTATCCGTAACCGCTTATCCTGTGCAGGGTTGTGGGCAAGCTGGAGCCTATCCCAGCTGACTATGGGCGAGAGGCAGTTACACCCTGGACAAGTTGCCAAATTATTGCAGGGCTGACACATAGAGACAAACATTCACATCCGCACCTATGGTCAAATTAGAGCCACCAGTTAGCCTAACCTGCATGTCTTTGGACTGTGGGGGAAACCCACAAAGACATGGGGAGAACATACAAACTCCACACAGAAAGGCCTCCATCAGCCACTGGAACCCAGAACCTTCTTGCTGTGAGGTGACAATGCTAACCACTACACCACCGTGCTGCCCAGTATACATACGTATGTATGAAAGATACCAAAGTTCCCTTAGTCATCTTAGTAGAGAACACACAAATGGAAAATATTTACACACCACAAATTCCCCATATTCAGTACTCGGGCAATAATAATTAAGAAGATAAAAATAACTGGAGCCATAATGAACCTGACTGGAAAAGAACACAAAGTTATAAATAGTGGGGAAGGTGGTTAGAGAGGGGGGAAAATCCTCCAAGAGATTTACCAAAAATTGCAGGATTTGGGAGCCATCCATCCATTATCCGTAACCGCTTATCCTGTGCAGGGTCGCAGGCAAGCTGGAGCCTATCCCAGCTGACAGGCAGGGTACACCCTGGACAAGTTGCCAGGTCATCACAGGACTGACACATGGAGAGAAACAACCATTCACACCTACAGTCAATTTAGAGCCACCAGTTAGCCTGAGTTAGCATGTCTTTGGACTGCGGGAGAAACCGGAGCACCTGGAGGAAACCCACGCAGACATGGGGAGAACATGCAAACTCCACACAGAAAGGCCCCCGTCAGCTGCTGGGCTCGAACCCGGAACCTTCTTGCTGTGAGACGACAGTGCTAACCACTACACCACTGTGCCACCATGATTTGGGGGCCATAAATCAGAAATTATCTTTCATTTAACCACAAACATAAATTAAGTTTACTAGATGCTACCAAAACCAGGTTCTATGATCAGATCAGGCCAAAAAAGAAGCACTTTCTGGCAACAAACACTCAAGGTGGGTTAAAAATGGTGTAAAGAGAAATGTGGGATATACAAAAAAAGCAATCCAAGACTTTCTACAGAAAGCCTGATCAGCATCTGCCCCAGGACCAAGTAGTACTATAAAGTATAAAGATTTCTAAAGCTACTCTGTAGGTGATGGAACCTTTTGTGGACGTTATGGTCAAAAGGCACTATCCCATCATCCTGAAAAAGAGCAGAGGACTGCATTGTACCAAAGGAAATGGACTCCTCTGAAATAAAACAGTTCTAAACCATTTCATGCCTGAGTGAGGAGGGGAAGATCTTTTTCTCTGTCCTGGGCAAAAGGTTGATGACCTACATGGTGAAGAACAAGTACTGTATGTTGAGGCATCAATCCTTGGCTCATCTGGGTGTTTGGAACATGCAGGTGTCCTCAACCATCTGATCTGGGAGGCCAAGGAGAGCAATGGCAACCTAACAGTTGTCTAGCTCAACTTGGCTAATGCATGTGGATCAAGCCTTCACAACTTCATCAACATACCTCACCAAAATTCACAACTATCCCTATCATCAGTGGTTGAGGAGTTCAAGGTGGCAAAGTGGAGGGTTGTAATGATGTGCAGAGACTCCAGCAATGAAAAGGTCAGAGGTGCAGGTTCCAGCACAAGATCAGGACACAAGTGGGCAACTGACACAACAGTGGCACAGGTAGAAAGCATGTTGAATTTGAAGGACAACATTGGGAACCAGTGCATGGGGGAAATAGGGTTCGGAACCATCAACTTCCAGCAATGGGGGAAAGCAGACCCAAGGCAAAAGAGAGACATGGTCTGAAACCTGGTAGAGGAAGGGCAAAGGTCAAGGGCCAAAGAATTTGGATCAGAAGGAGTCTATACAAAGTGGAACCTGCCAAAGTGGAAGATCACATGGCCTAAACTTTGGAGAACGGAGCCCTTTCACATCTCTTTCCTGTTCCAATCATTGTATGACACTCTACCAACATGAACAAACAGACAAAGGTGGGGAATGAGGGAGGACCCACTGTGCAAGTTATATGGTGAGAGAGGCATGTTGGCACACATACTGGTGGGATACAAGACTGCACTTACCCATGGAAGATGCAGATGGTGTCATGACAAGGTCCTCAGAGCACTGACTGACATCTTGGAGCAAGAGAGATGGTACAAACATCAGACTCATGTGAGACCAGCTCCATCCACTGGAGTCTCAGTTCATCAGGGAGAAGTTACCCTATCCAAGAAGACTGTCCAAACATCCCAAATATCACTGAAGCCTGTCACAGTCATATGGTCAGAGGATGAACACAGGATTATCCTGATGGAACCGATGACCCTATGGAAAGTCAGATACAAAAAGGCCTTGGAGAGGAAGACTACCAAGTACCAGGACCTGGTCCAACAATGCAGGGACAAAGAGTAGCAAGTTGGCTGAGGTTGGCTGCTGGGGTTTCCCAGCGTATTCTGTGTGGAAGATGCTCACAGTTCTGGGAGTAGCAGGAAGGGAGAGGAAGACAGCTGTTCAAAGGTCAGGGAGGTAGCAGAAAGAGCCTCTTGTTGGCTTTGGAACAGGTGGGAGGAGTTGACCTGGAAGCCAGGAGAAGATGGGCGATGGCTGGCCATGACTGCAAACCCGCCAACTGGAGATTGTGATTCAGGGTTGAAACATCTGAAGAAAGTTGGCCACCACTTGATGACATTGAATCCTGGCTAAAAGCATCAGTTATAACAAAGTAACTGAAGATTTTAGAATTTAGATGTATCCAATTGTAGTATACACTTCTTCTTCTTCTTTTGGCTGCTCCTGATTAGGGGTCGCCACAGCAGATCTTTTGTCTCCATTGCTCCTTGTCTTCCACATCCTTCTCTACCACACCTGCCACTTTCATGTCCTCTCTCACCACATCCATGTATCTCCTCTTTGGCCTTCCTCGTTTTCGTGTGCCTGGCAGCTTCATCCTCAACATTCTCCTTCCAGTAGTAGTATACACTGCTTTGTGAAAATATTTATCTCCCCCTTGGTGTTTTTTCCTGTTTCCAACCTGGAATTAAAATGGATCTTTATTTGGATTTTATGCAATGGACTAAACATAACTGTTGAAGTGGAATGAATAAAATACCTTGTTGAAAAAAAATTAAAAACTGAAAAGTTGTGAGTGAATATATTCACCCCCTTTGCTATGATACCTCTAAAATAAGATCTGGTCCAACCCATTAATTTCAGAAGTCACATAATGAGTTGATTAAGCAACAAAACACTACCAAGGGGGTGAACAGCAGCAAGATACATAAAATCATGCAGATACAAATCAAGAGCTTCAGGTAATGTTCACTTCAAACATCAGAATAGGAAAAAATGTTATCTAAAAGTGTGACTTTCATTTCACTGTGGCATGGGTGTTGGTTTGAGCCAGATGGACTGGTTTGAGTATTTCAGAAACTGCTGATCGCCTGAGGTTTTCACACACAACAGTCTCTAGAGTTTACACAGAAGGGTGTGAAAAACAAAACATTGAATGAGCGATGGCGGCACGGTGGTGTAGTGGTTAGCGCTGTGGATGAGATGAGATGAGATGAGATGAGATGAGATGAATGAGCGACAGTTCTGTGGGTGGAAACAAATGCCTTGTTGGTAAGAGAGGTCAGAGGAAAATGACCAGATTGGTTCGAGCTGCCAGGAAGGATATAACAACTCATAGCAACTCTTTACAACTGTGGTGAGCAGAAAAGCATCTCAGCATGCAACAGCCGAAGAGCACATTGGGTTCCACTCCTGCCAGCCAAGAGCAAGGATCTTAGAATCAAGAACAAGGGTCTATTAAAGTGGCCGGTGAGTGTAAATTGCCATCAATTATGATATTACTGATGTACTTGATTTTATCTGCTATTAAGTATGCACTATATTTACTATGCTGCTAGATTGGAATAAGTTTTCCCTGTTCTTGCTGTTCTCGCAGAGCTGTAAAGATGATGACTGCCAATGTTATATATTGTAAAACACATGAGATTAAACCTGAAATGTTCAAATGCCATGAACAGTGTGGCAGCGGGGGCGTGGCCAAGCGTCGGTTTGTGAATGGAGGGTGGGGTCAGGGAAGGTGAGTGGCAAAGTCAATACACCTGTTGTCCATTCACAAACTGATGCTTGGTCACACCCCTGCTGCCACAAACAGTATTTAACATAATAATTTATTCATTCACTTTCCGTAACTACTTTTTCCTGGTCAGGATGGGGACTGATTTGTATCCTATTGGACATGAGGACACCAGTCCATCTCAGGGCATCTCTCTCTCTCTCTCTCTCTCTCTCACACACACACACACACACACACACACACACACACACACACACACACACACACACAACTAGGGGCAATTTCGGATAGCCAGTCCAACATCTGGAATGCTTTTGGAGATGGGAGGAAACTGGAGAACCTCAAGGAAATTCACATGGACATGAGGAGAACAAAAGGAACATTAAGTTGTCCTTAACCTAACAGAAACGTGATGTCATCGGCAGGTTCCCCTTCTTGTGTACCACGTCACGTGTGACGTGGCACAGATTATCAGCAATGGCGGATAGAACGCGATTGTCAGCTTCGGAAAAGAAGCGAAGGAAAATAGCAAGTGATGCCCAAAGGAGACGGTCGATGGTGAATATCGGCACAGCAATCGACAAGTGGAAATCGCGTTCTATCCGCCATTGCTGATAATCTGTGCCACGTCACACGTGACGTGGTACACAAGAAGGGGAACCTGCCGATGACATCACGTTTCACTACCGCGCGGAAATTAAAAGGGTAGGTGACTTTGGTTGCAAAATTAATATACTTGTCGTTGTCAAAAATTATATTTGATATATCATTTTGAAGCTAAAAGATTTCTCTGTCTAGTCATGTTGTCATAAAATATATTGTATTTTATGCCAAAGAATACATCCAATGGTGGAATGGCACTTTAAGTACACTTAACCCATCTGAAGCAGTGAACACACACATACCCAGAGCAGTGGGCAGCTATGCTACAGCTCCCAGGGAGGTGCCTTGCTCAAGGGCACTTCAGCCCAACCTTCAGGCTGTGAGGGAAACCGGAAAAGGTTTCCCTGATAGCCTCTCAGGACTGTGGGGGAAACCGGAGCACCTGGAGGAAACCCACACAGACACAAGGAAAACATGCAAACTCCACACAGAAAGGCCCCCGTCAGCCACTGGGCTTGAACCCAGAACCTTCTTGCTGTGAGACAACAGTGCTAACCATCTAGCCGTCGATAGTGGGTAGTGCAGGAAACTATTAACAGAAGTGAAAATTAACCAACATGTCAATCAATTTTAAGCTAAAAAAAAAGACAATTCAGTATTTCATTGCAAAATAAATCCGGAAGGCTATTGAAAATATTTTTTTCCCTCTAACTTAGCAGTAATATCCCCTTCAACCAGCAGACGGAGACAAACAACAGTTTTGATCTGTTAAATGTTGCTTCTCTTGTTATTACTGCAGTGCACAACAGAGGGCGCTGTTATACTATAAACCCATGTATCAAATTTCACCATCAGCCCAGCCAATGAAGAAATTTAGTCTCAGTCTTCGGAGCACATTAGAACAGCTAATCCAGCATGCTATCGGCATGTTTTCTGGAGGTGGGAGGAAACTGGAGAACCCAGAGGAAGCCCATGTAAACATGAGGGAGAATACATGAAACTCCATAGGCTACTTAGTAAACCAAGCTCAAGCTTGAACCTGGGATCCTGGAGCTGTGAGGCAGTACGTTTCCCCTGAGACAACACAATAATCGCAAATCAGATTTTCTACTATTTCAACTTTTTCTGTAAATCATAAGAGAGTAATCTCAGTGAGCTCCCTGCAGTCGTGCTCAGTCACTGCAGTAAACGGAAAATTGAGCCCTTTTCAGTCCATTGCTCTTTCCTACAGCCAAATCTTCTTCATGCTGAATGCAATATGGGTTTCTCCACGGCTGTGAAGCTGCAAGCCAAACTGCAAACAGTGAGCCTGAGAACTGACAGCAGGAGATAGAGAGAATAGGGAGGGAGTGAGATATGTAAAGACTGTCAGGAAAATGTAAACGAGATGGATTTTTTTCTTCCGGTAAAAGGCCTACCTACAGGATGGCTTTTTGTCTGAGGTGTTAATGGAAGAAATGATCAGTAAACAGTGAATAAACAACAAACACAGGATGCCGGCTAGCTCTTTTCCTTTTCCTTTATCACCGGTGCACCTGTAAACACATACCGGCTTTAGATTTCATGCTTCAGCTTGAGATTTCACATACAACACAGTCTTTTGGTCTTTCAGTCTTTAATCTAGACTCAGACGTTTAGAACGGAGCAGGAGCTTCTCACACACACACACACACACACACACACACACACACACACACACACACACACACACACACACACCAAACCTCTGTTGCCAGTGGCAACCATAAATGCGCGGGAAGTTTCTGCTGCCATCTGACAGCGCAGCAGGGTGCGTAGAGCTTACTGTACGGCAAAGACGAGGGGAAAGAACGGCAACAGGGATTAGGAGATCACAGATTTGTGTGAGAGAAAATAGGACTCGATGGAGTTTTGTAGAAGTCAACATAGCTGTAGAATTTTTGCAAAACGAATCATATAGAATTAGCACCATGGGGTATAGTTATATTTACCCATTATGTACTTTTCACTAATTAGCTACACTCTTCAAATGGCTCGACACTACAAAAAAAATGACAATTTAGTCATAGCTTTTGATTTGTCTATATTGAAGAAGGTTTAACTGATAAAATATGAGTGATCTAGAAATACAAGTCTTTTGCCACCTAGAAGATTTTGCCTCATGGATCGATCCGGGAGCAACAACCACTGATGCAGACACAGCAGCTCAGAGATGTTTCTCCGTTTGTTAAAGGACAAACATGAATATCCACTCACCGGCCACTTTAATCGGAACTTGTTCTTGATTGTAAGATTCCTGTTCTTGGCTGCAGGAGTGGAACCCAATGTGCTCTTCTGCTGTTGCATGCTGAGATGCTTTTCTGCTCAACACGGTTGTAAAGAGTTGCTATGAGTTGCTATATCCTTCCTGGCAAAAAAAGCCAGAACCAATCTGGTCATTTTCCTCTGAGCTCTCTTATCAACAAGGCGTTTGTTTCCACCCACAGAACTGTTGCTCACACAATGTTTTTTGTTTTTCGCGCCATTCTGTGTCAACTCTAGAGACTGTTGTGTGTGAAAACCCCAGGAGATCAGCAGGTTCTGAAATACTCAAACCAGTCCATCTGGCTCAAACCAACACCCATGCCATAGTGAAATGAAAGTCACACTTTGAGATCACAATTTTCCCATTCTGATGTTTGAAGTGAACATTAACTGATTTATATCTGCATGATTTTATACATTGTGCTACTGTCAAGAGATTGGCTGATTAAATAACTGCACAAAACAGGGTAGGCAGATGTGTTCCTAATAACGTGGCCGGTGAGTGTATATCCACATTCAAGAGTGCGGTGTAGCAATATGATTGGAAAATGTAAATATCAGGAAGCAGAGTTGGCTGGGTGGGATAGGGTAGCTTCAAGAGATGATGGAAAATTACTGAGCGGGTTATAAGGATTTAACTCTTAGTAAAGTAAAATATCTTGAATACAGTCAAATATTTCTAGTGTTTCCTATTTATAAGATGCAACTGAACAAATATAAGATGATTAAACCTGTATCTAGACACATTTAAATTTTTCTGAAATTAGATAATTCTGCTTCTTTCTAGAAATAAATGCTCAGCAAAATTGTTTGCGATAATATCTAGAAACAGGATTATTCATCTGATATTAATCTTATAAGAGGAATTATTCTATCCACATTCACTGGATATGAGCAATCGCGCGCTCTGATTGGCTACTCATACTATCAGCTCATATACCGTGAGGAGAGAAAAACAAAATGGCGGAGCGTGTTGCTGAACCAACCAAGGATGAAATAAAAACTCTACTTGAAAACAAAACCCCAAAAATTATCAAGTATTTAAAAGAAAGAGAAATAGCTAAAAGAATATAGTCGTCTCCTCCCCCCATATCTCCTGTTCCACTCTTCAGCCCAGTCCGTGGAGGTAATGCACCTTTAAGTTGGTTTGCCAATCACCAAAAACTCTAAAAAAGAAGAAGAAAATCCCCCAAAATACAAAAAAGCAACAAAATATGGAATAAAAGTATTTGATAGTAAGAATGTATTTTTTTCAAGAATTATTATTATCACATTTTTCACAAATTGCTACTGTCATTTTGACGGTTTGTTTACATGCTAAGCAGAAATGATTTTGTCAGACAGTTTGTATAAAGTTTTTATTTATTGAATTTGCAAAAAATAATACTAAAAATTAGGGATGTCCCGATCAGGTTTTTTTGCCCTCCGATCCGATACCGATCATTTGATTTTGAGTATCTGCCGATACCGAGTCCCGATCCGATACTTCTTATAATCCATAAAAAATAATAAAGACGAGGAAAGAAACGGATCCAGGATGTTCCTCATTTTTTTTAATTTAACACCTTATTTTAACATCCAACAACTCCGTTAGCAAACAGAGCACTTACGTGAGGTAGTTTGAACAATAAATAACATAAATTAAAAACATAACCTTAAAATACCTGGCAGGAATGTAAACAAATAAAAAAAAAAAAAAAACTGCCACAGTGCCAGTAATTTGCTTTTAAGAATGCATCTCACAGTGGTATACAGTAATTTCAATTAAGGAAATGAACGTTTTTCTTGATGAAAACAAGCATTTCTACCCTTTCAGGTTTGAGCCTGTTTTTGTCATCCAACATGTTTGCAACAGCACTAAAAACTCGCTGTATTGTGTCGGGTGTTTGTTTTTCAGGTGCCGTATCAGGTTTGTTGTATTAAATGCGGCCCTTTCCTGTCCACCCCTTGAAATTCCAACTTTACATATTTCACAGTTTGCTATGGCAATGTTGTCATCAACTTTGAAATACTGCCACACCGCAGACATGCTTTGCTTTCCGCTTCGAACTGCTTCCGTGTTCAACTTCGCCGGCAACAGGCAGCCAATAACCAATAGCGTCTCCGCTACAAAGTGATGTCATGCCGCACGCGTTGATGTTGCTGTGTTGAGACAAGAGGTCTGGTCTCACTCTGTGCCAACGCATAGCTATTGATGTGTTAAAAATGAGAATATATTATATAGATATATATCCGATCCCTGATCGGGAGGTAATGCCCGATTCCGATCGAGTCTGAAACCACGTGATCGGGCCCGATTTCCGATCACGTGATCGGATCGGGACATCCCTACTAAAAATGCTCTGCTTCTCAAAATCCAGTGACTGTGGATAGAATAAAACAGTTATTCCACTCCGTCTCTTCGTACATGGCTTATAGCCGACTCGGTGCTACGTGTCTCATCAGCTATCGGCTCATGTACGACTCGATTTCGTGGAACAACTGATAAATACTCTCTCTCATTCTCTCATTATCTCTAGCTCCTTTATCCTGTTCTACAGGGTCGCAGGCAAGCTGGAGCCTATCCCAGCTGACTACGGGAGAAAGGCGGGGTACACCCTGGACAAGTCGCCAGGTCATCACAGGGCTGACACATAGACAACCATTCACACTCACATTCACACCTACGGTCAATTTAGAGTCACCAGTTAACCTAACCTGCATGTCTTTGGACTGTGGGGGAAACCGGAGCACCCGGAGGAAACCCACGCGGACACGGGGAGAACATGCAAACTCCGCACAGAAAGGCCCTCGCCGGCCACGGGGCTCGAACCCGGACCTTCTTGCTGTGAGGCGACAGCGCTAACCACTACACCACCGTGCCGCCCGCTGATAAATACTAGATAAATCAAATTATTTTCAAGATATATTCACTTGCTAAGCTGTTATTTTTGCAGTGTACTTGGATATATCTTCATTTTAATGAGTAACAAAAATATTTATGAATAATAAGTACTATACTGGCATAGGTCTACTGAGAACAAAATCACAAGAACAGGGAAACTGTTGACTAAATAGGATTAAGGATTAAAACAGGGAGTGATCAGATTTGGCTGTGAAAAATGAATATGCAACAGTGACAATCGATATAAATATGCTTCCATAAAATTAATCTACTTAAAAAAGAGAGATAACAATTTGCATGAATCTTCCGACAATCTCAAAATGCATATTAAGTAAATGCTTTATGTAACACATCTAATACTTAATTTTTTTTCAACATTAGAAATCTAAATGAGGGGTGGCACGGTGGTGTAGTGGTTAGCGCTGTCACCTCACAGCAAGAAGGTCCGGGTTCGAGCCCCGTGGCTGGCGAGGGCCTTTCTGTGTGGAGTTTGCATGTTCTCCCCATGTCCGCGTGGGTTTCCTCCGGGTGCTCCGGTTTCCCCCACAGTCCAAAGACATGCAGGTTAGGTTAACTGGTGACTCTAAATTGACCGTAGGTGTGAATGTGAGTGTGAATGGTTGTCTGTGTCTATGTGTCAGCCCTGTGATGACCTGGCGACTTGTCCAGGGTGTATCCCGCCTTTCACCCGTAGTCAGCTGGGATAGGCTCCAGCTTGCCTGCGACCCTGTAGAACAGGATAAAGCGGCTAGAGATAATGAGATGAGATGAGAAATCTAAATGATTATATTGTATCTGTTGCTCTAAAAACAATGATACATTTTTAAAAATTATTATTATTATTATTATTATTATTATTATGAGTTTTTCCTTAATGTCCTGCTCTGTTTGCTCATGGAGCCGAGTCCATCCCTTGGACTTTGGGCTACCATGAGGGTGTGATGGATCTACTTGATAGATACGGTCCTCCTTAATATGTGAACAGTGCCGAGGAGGATGATCTTCTGAATTTCTTGTATCTTGATGTTACCAGGGATTTTGCTGGTGTATTTTTCAATCCCTTTCTTGACCAGACTGAGAGCACCTATTACCACTGGTGTTGGATTTATCAAAGCTTTGAAGTATGCTTCCATCACACCTTTGTACTCTTCCCTAGACCATTTAGTTCTGGTCAGCTTTTGGTGGTTTTCAGTTGATGCAGCTTGAGGGCCTCTGTGAGGGATATCCTTGGCATGGTGATCCTCGTTTACATGTTAGATAGAATTTGTTCCAGTAGCAGACTTTTCGACCTCAGCCTGGTTCCCTACTGAGGGACACGGTCCTTGTTGACCTGCGCGATGACTGATGTGATATGGTAATCTGATTGGTTTTTCTGCCATTTTAGAAGTGGGTTGTCAAGTCCTCTTTAGCCGCTCTCATAGCTGGTTTGTTATGATTGCATTGCCCAGTCCACTTCACGTAGAGGAGAGGTTGAACTTCTACAGACATTATTATTATTATTATTATTATTATTATTAATTGTTTCATCTTTAGTAAGTGCTTTTCCTGGTCGGATTGTGGTGGGTCTGGAGTTTATCCCAGGAACTATATGTCTTGATGCAGTGGTGGTTTGTTGGTTACAGCTCTGGACTGAGATTGAGATGCTGATCTCTTCTGCTCCTTGGACCTGTCTGATCCATCCTGATGCCCTATGTCTGGCTGGAGTCTCATCACATTGCTCCTGTAGAGGATGGCCCCATATGGACAGTTGAAAGTCACACTTGGAAGATGCTCTGGACATTTATAGTAATGCTTTTGTGGTTGAGGACTACAGTTGACTTGCTAACTTTAGGATTGCAGTTGTCATGAACAGTTTTGCACTCAAGTTTCCATCAGTGAAGAGTTTATAACTTCAACAAAACAGACTTCATGTTAAAACTGTTAAAAATGTTATCACGTTGTCTGTTATCACCCAAATGAGGATGGGTTCCCTTTTGAGTCTGGTTCCTCTCGAGAGTTCTTCCTCATGTCATCTGAGGGAGTTTTTCCTTGTCGCTGTCACCACAGGCTCGCTCATTGGGGATAGATTAGGGATAAAATTAGCTCAGGTCATTGAAATTCTGTAAAGCTGCTTTGCGATAATGTCTATTGTTAAAATTGCTATAAAAATAAACTTGACTTGACTTGGACTACTGACTGGAAGGTTGTGAGTTTGAATTCCAAAACCCCCAAGCTGTCACTAACAAGTCCTTGAGCAAAGTCTTTAACCATGTTCTCAGTTCAACTGTAAGCCACTTTAATAAAAGTGTCTGCTAAATGAGTGAAATGTAAAAATGAGGCAGGAATACACCCTGGATTTAATACTAAGTCTGTCACAGGGCATTGTACACATGCACATTCACTTTAATTCACAACCCAAGGCAATTTGTAGCAGCTGAACTACATAGGAGGTGTGAGAAAACGGGAATGTGGAAGAAATCCACTTGTTACTGCAAATGAACACACGCAATGTAATTCCATATTTTCTTTAAAACTGTAGGTTTTAAAGATGGAATATAATTGGCGCATTTGCATCAGTAGGTGTGAAAAGTAATAACGTAAGAAACTGATATGAGTATATGTGACAGATATTTCCCATATATGTGTTCATTCACCCAAGTTCAAACCTGCCCGTTGTTGAGCAGATGCAAAATTCAAGCGGGGGGGGGAATAAATAAATAAAAGGTTCAGGAATCAGTGTCAGTGTGACATGGTCAAAGATGTTGGCTCTGGATCTGTCAACATTATAATGGTACAAAGTGTGACTTTCATTTCACTATGGCATGGTTGTTGGTTTGAGCCAGATGGACTGGTTTGAGCATTTCAGAAACTGCTGATCTCCTGGGGTTTTCACACACAACAGTCTCTAGAGTTGACACAGAATGGTGCGAAAAACAAAAAACATGGAACGAGCAACAGTTCTGTGTGTGGAAATGCCTTGTTGATAAGAGAGGTCAGAGGAAAATGGTCAGATTGGTTTGAGCTTTTGCCAGGAAGGATATAGCAACTCTTTACAACCGTGGTGAGCAGAAAAGCATCTCAGCATGCAGCAGCAGAAGACCACATTGGGTTCCACTCCTGCAGCCAAGAACAGGAATCTTACAATCAAGAACAAGTTCCTATTAAATTGGCCAGTGAGTGTATCTCTCCAGCTGCTTTTTATGATTTGGTGTTTATTTAATAAGGTGCACATACTGTTAGTCGCAGAAGCACAGAGTTGTCACCAAGTGCTGATTGCACCTCTGGAAAACATGAACATTTCTTTCTGGCCATTTTGAAGTAATAATCCATGCTCCATATTCACAGAATTAATCTATTTCTTTGATATCGTTGAATTCTGTCCTGAAATTTGGGACTTACTTTTGCAAATAAGCTAAACACAGAGCCGATTACTGGAGGTCCAGGCATCAGCGATCACACTTACATACACTCAGCTGCACACTGAAATTGGACTCTCCTTGTGAAACTTGAGATGGCGGGACTGAAGGCACTAAATGACCTTGTCATAGCTTCATATTTCCATGAAGAGGCTTTTAATGAGATTTGGGTCAGGGATCTGCTTAGCAAGTCTGAACAAGTTCCATTGCATGAATAAATGAACAGGAATTAAATTCTCTCTCATCTGCCTGGGACTTGATTAGCAAGAAATAAAACAACCAATTTGGCTCATAAACCTATTGGATTGAGCTAATCTATAGCTGGGCTTGGATTGTTTATTCATTTGTTTCTATATTTGAAAGGCCTACCCTTACAAAAAAGAAGTTTATTCAAGTGTGCTTCTAGTATACTTCTTTTAAACTAAAAATAAGAGTATGCTTTCAGTTTACTTTTTATTTACTTATCAGAGATATACTTAATAAAGTTATACATAAATATACTTGGCTTATACTGAAAAGTATATAGAAAAGTCGAAGTATATTCAGCTTATACTTAAACGTTTGATCAAGATATACTTAACAAAAGTGTAATAAAGTATTAAAATATTTGTGCCTTATGTTTAAGTGTACTTGCCCTGGAGTTGTGCTTCAGCATTGTTGACTCTTAGGATTTTTTTTCTTTTTCTTTTTTAATTTCTCCTGAGTGGGATAATATTTTTTAATTATTATTTATTTCTTTTTCATTAGAGCTTGGATGTTAATTTCAGTTGTCATTGCCATGTTTTTATACTTTGGAACTTAATCCAATGTTGCTTTAAATGTTGAATTTTAAAGAAAATGAATATGTTCTTAATCCTGAGTATCTCTTGTTATTTTGAGAATTCTTACCTTAATAACTTCATTGTAACTTAAGGTACAAAACACTTAAGTTGTCTACTGGTAGTGTGCATGAGGTAAGGGTTAGGGCTAGAAAACTAATAGTACAACCCCAATTCCAAAAAAGTTGGGACAAAGTGCAAATTGTAAATAAAAACAGAATGCAATAATTTACAAATCTCAAAAACTGATATTGTATTCACAATAGAACATAGACAACATATCAAATGTCGAAAGTGAGACATTTTGAAATTTCATGCCAAATATTGGCTCATTTGAAATTTCATGACAGCAACACATCTCAAAAAAGTTGGGACAGGGGCAATAAGAGGCTGGAAAAGTTAAAGGTACAAAAAAGGAACAGCTGGAGGACCAAATTACAACTCATTAGGTCAATTGGCAATAGGTCATTAACATGACTGGGTATAAAAAGAGCATCTTGGAGTGGCAGCGGCTCTCAGAAGTAAAGATGGGAAGAGGATCACCAATCCCCCTAATTCTGCGCCGACAAATAGTGGAGCAATATCAGAAAGGAGTTCGACAGTGTAAAATTGCAAAGAGTTTGAACATATCATCATCTACAGTGCATAATATCATCAAAAGATTCAGAGAATCTGGAAGAATCTCTGTGCGTAAGGGTCAAGGCCGGAAAACCATACTGGGTGCCCGTGATCTTCGGGCCCTTAGACGGCACTGCATCACATACAGGCATGCTTCTGGATTGGAAATCACAAAATGGGCTCAGGAATATTTCCAGAGAACATTATCTGTGAACACAATTCACCGTGCCATCCGCCGTTGCCAGCTAAAACTCTATAGTTCAAAGAAGAAGCCGTATCTAAACATGATCCAGAAGCGCAGACGTCTTCTCTGGGCCAAGGCTCATTTAAAATGGACTGTGGCAAAGTGGAAAACTGTTCTGTGGTCAGACGAATCAAAATTTGAAGTTCTTTATGGAAATCAGGGACGCCATGTCATTCGGACTAAAGAGGAGAAGGACGACCCAAGTTGTTATCAGCGCTCAGTTCAGAAGCCTGCATCTCTGATGGTATGGGGTTGCATTAGTGCGTGTGGCATGGGCAGCTTACACATCTGGAAAGACACCATCAATGCTGAAAGATATATCCAGGTTCTAGAGCAACATATGCTCCCATCCAGACGACGTCTCTTTCAGGGAAGACCTTGCATTTTCCAACATGACAATGCCAAACCACATACTGCATCAATTACAGCATCATGGCTGCGTAGAAGAAGGGTCCGGGTACTGAACTGGCCAGCCTGCAGTCCAGATCTTTCACCCATAGAAAACATTTGGCGCATCATAAAATGGAAGATACGACAAAAAAGACCTAAGACAGTTGAGCAACTAGAATCCTACATTAGACAAGAATGGGTTAACATTCCTATCCCTAAACTTGAGCAACTTGTCTCCTCAGTCCCCAGACGTTTACAGACTGTTGTAAAGAGAAAAGGGGATGTCTCACAGTGGTAAACATGGCCTTGTCCCAACTTTTTTGAGATGTGTTGTCATGAAATTTAAAATCATCTAATTTTTCTCTTTAAATGATACATTTTCTCAGTTTAAACATTTGATATGTCATTTATGTTCTATTCTGAATAAAATATGGAATTTTGAAACTTCCACATCACTGCATTCCGTTTTTATTTACAATTTGTACTTTGTCCCAACTTTTTTGGAATCGGGGTTGTATACCTAGACGGGTAATTGTTGTATACTTCAAAACTAAAAAGTGGACTAGATGTATATAACCAGTAACTAATAGTACATTTCCAACATGCTATAAAGTATACTTTTATAAACTAAAAAGTGGACTAGAAGTGTGTAACGAGTAAACCAATAATATATTTCCAGTATACTACAAAGTATACTTTAGTAAACTAAAAAGTGGACTAGAAATATAAAACAAGTAAACTCATAGTATATTTCCAGGATACTAAGAAGTATGTTTTTGTAAACTAAAGAGTGGACTACAAGTATAGAACTAGTAAACTATTAGTATATAAAAGTTTACTTGTGGTATGCTTGCAGTACAAAGTAAAAAATCCTAGTTGTATACTTAAAGTTTACTTCTCTTAGACTTAAAGTATACTTTTTATAAACTAAAAGTGGGCCAGTTTAGTCCCAAGAAGTATTACATTAGTTTACTTACAAGCATACTGTAAGTATATTGACATCAGTATACTTGGTACACAAGAGTATACATAAAGAAATATACTTTAACTTTACTTAAGTATACTTAATAAAATGAACTTGAAGTATACTTCTTTTTGATAAAGGTATATATTTTCCCATTACAGATTTAGCTCAGAAACATTATAAATGCTCATAGCCAGGGGTCACCAAGTGGTCTATGATCTAAATGCAGCCCGGGTGAAGTAGTTCACGTAATTCAACCAATTGCTTGAAAAAGTCCTGATTATTGTATAAATGAAAACATGGTTTGTCAAGGTTGGAGTGGAAGAACTCAAGTGTCCTACATAGAGCCCCGACTTCAACTCTACTGAACACATTTGGGATGACCTGGAACGCTGACTGAACCCCAAGCCTTCTTGTGCAACATCAGTACTTGATCTCACTAATCCTCTTGTGGCTGAATGAGCACAAATCCCCACAGTCACACTCCAAAATACAGTGGAAAGCCTTCCCAGAAGACCAGACGTTATTATAAGAGCAAAGTGAGGGCTAAGTCCATATTAAACCCATGCCTTTGGAACAGGATGTTCAACAAGTGTGTACGGGTGTCATGATCAGGTGTCCACATACAGTACCTTTAACTACAGTGTGTACAATGACGTGTTTGTGTAAAGTATTTAACAGATGGCATCTCACTGAATCAGAGGCTACAGGGCTAGAGACATTAAATCAGAAGGGGGAACGTTATTCATAGACTTTACATAGATTTTTTTTTATTATTCCATTGATCTTTTCTGGTAATGACCAAGAAATTGATCAACATGCCTTGTTTTTTTAAAAACAACTTTAGGCCAATTGGGGAAAAAACAAACAAACAAACAAACAAACAAACAAATCCCAACCTACACTACCGTTCAAAAGTTTGGGGTCACCCAGACAATTTTGTGTTTTCCATGAAAAGTCACACTTTTATTTACCACCATAAGTTGTAAAATGAATAGAAAATATAGTCAAGACATTTTTCTGGCCATTTTGAGCATTTAATCGACCCCACAAACGTGATGCTCCAGAAACTCAATCTGCTCAAAGGAAGGTCAATTTTATAGCTTCTCTAAAGAGCTCAACTGTTTTCAGCTGTGCTAACATGATTGTACAAGGGTTTTCTAATCATCCATTAGCCTTCTGAGGCAATGAGCAAACACATTGTACCATTAGAACACTGGAGTGAGAGTTGCTGGAAATGGGCCTCTATACACCTATGGAGATATTGCACCAAAAACCAGACATTTGCAGCTAGAATAGTCATTTACCACATTAGCAATGTATAGAGTGGATTTCTGATTAGTTTAAAGTGATCTTCATTGAAAAGAACAGTGCTTTTCTTTCAAAAATAAGGACATTTCAAAATGACCCCAAACTTTTGAACAGTAGTGTACATTTATTCTCCAGGCATCAAATTCAAAACACATGTATCTCATATATTCAGAGTCTATGCCACTAGTCAAAAATGGCAGTACTATAAAAAAAAAAAAAGACCGTCAATGATGGCGTAGCTCACTCCGGCCCCGTCTAGTCCAGAAGGAACGATCTAAAGTGGGCCACCTTGCGCAATAAATGTTGCAAGCTACACTACCATTCAAAAGTTTGGGGTCACTTTGAAATTTCCTTATTTTTGAAAGAAAAGCACTGTTCTTTTCAATGAAGATCACTTTAAACTAATCAGAAATGCACTCTATACATTGCTAATGTGGTAAATGACTATTCTAGCTAAATTCTACTAAATGTCTGTTTTTTGGTGCAATATCTACAATGTGTTTGCTCATTGCTTCAGAAGGCTAATGGATGATTAGAAAACCCTTGTACAATCATGTTAGCACAGCTGAAAACAGTTTAGCTCTTTAGAGAAACTATAAAACTGACCTTCCTTTGAGCAGATTGAGTTTCTGGAGCATCACATTTGTGGGGTCGATTAAATGCTCAAAATGGCCAGAAAAATGTCTTGACTATATTTTCTATTCATTTTACAACTTATGGTGGTAAATAAAAGTGTGACTTTTCATGGAAAACACAAAATTGTCTGGGTGACCCCAAACTTTTGAACGGTAGTGTAGATACACTATATACAAGCTATATATAGAAGCTGTATACATCCTAGGAACACCTACGTATTTGCCAGAAAGAATCCAAAATGGCAAGGAATTGACCGAGAAAAGCGATTTTTGTTGAACTGCTTATTAAGGCTTAATTAGTCCATAACTTTACTAATAAAGCAAATCTGGATAGAAGTCATATGCACCCTAGGTACCCCTACCTTCATGCCAGAAAGGATTAAAATCAGTGAAGAATTGAGGGAGAAGAAGCGATTTGTGTGGAAACTGCTCATTAGGGCTTAATTACTCCATATCTTCATTATTAATTGAAATTATGCAAATTTGGGTAGAAGCCATATGCACCCCAGGCAGACCTACCTTCCTGCCAAAAAGGATAAAAATTGGTGAAGAATTGAGAGAGAAGAAGTGATTTTCGTGAAATGTGGACGACGGATGATGGATGGATGGATGGATGACGGACAGATGACACATGATGGTATAAGTTCATCGCCTGTTGGCCAGATGAGTTACAAAATGTAACTGCTTCAAATGGTTTTATTTACACCCATAACATAATCATTAATGATTAAATCATTTGTCACCATACCGTCATGCTCTCTGCTACTCCGTACCTTTGTCAACAAGGAATTTTATTCTGCTACGGTATCTTTGTGTCAGTGTAAAATTCTTCTATTTTTAATAGTCTGCATGATTGATAAGTTCAAGATGTAGCATCACATATAATTGTCATCTATTTTTAAAAAAATCTTATATGTATAGTAATTTCATTCTCTGTTATGTACCATACTGTGAAAAAAATGGCAATAATGAAGCCATCATATCAGTATCACTATACACAAATCCTATTACTTTCCCTGTAGAGCTGTTTAAATCCTCTCTCATATTTCCAAGCCACTCTCTGATTAAGGCCTTCTCCCATCTGTGGCGGTGTTACAATCTTGAACTAATCAAAAGACTCACTCTGATCCAATTAAGACAGTGATTAAGCAACTTGAAGGAATTTAAATTAGGGTGACTAACAAGGACCTGTTTATTAATACAGCAGTTGGGTGATGCTGATGCAATGCCTTCAGTCACTTTAAAGACTAGTAGGAACAGAGGATCAGATAGATTGTTTTTATTTTTTTTTCAATCAGCTTCAAGTAATAGAATCGAGAAATAGGAGAAAGAGAATAAGGCTAATATTATATACATTAAAAGAGTTGTGTAAATACTGTTTACTCTAGAGTGGTGCTTGAAAGTTTGTGAACCCTTTAGAATTTTCTATATTTCTGCATAAATATGACCTAAAACATCATCAGATTTTCACACAAGTCCTAAAAGTAAATAAAGAGAACCCAGTTACACAAATGAGACAAAAATATTATACTTGGTCATTTATTTATTGAGGAAAATGATCCAATATTATATATTTGAGGGCGGCACGGTGGTGTAGTGGTTAGCGCTGTCGCCTCACAGCAAGAAGGTCCTGGGTTCGAGCCCCAGGGCCGGCGAGGGCCTTTCTGTGTGGAGTTTGCATGTTCTCCCCGTGTCCGCGTGGGTTTCCTCCGGGTGCTCCGGTTTCCCCCACAGTCCAAAGACATGCAGGTTAGGTTAACTGGTGGCTCTAAATTGACCATAGGTGTGAATGTGAGTGTGAATGGTTGTCTGTGTCTATGTGTCAGCCCTGTGATGACCTGGCGACTTGTCCAGGGTGTACCCCGCCTTTCGCCCGTAGTCAGCTGGGATAGGCTCCAGCTTGCCTGCGACCCTGTAGAAGGATAAAGCGGCTAGAGATAATGAATGAATGAATGAATGAATGAATTATATATTTGTGAGTGGCAAAAGTATGTGAACCTCTAGGATTAGCAGTTAATCTGAAGGTGAAATTAGAGTCAGGTGTTTTCAATCAATGGGATGACAATCAGGTGTGAGTGGGCACCCGGTTTTATTTAAAGAACAGGGATCTATCAAAGTCTGATCTTCACAACACATGTTTGTGGAAGTGTATCATGACACGAACAAAGGAGATTTCTGAGGACCTTAGAAAAAGCGTTGTTGATACTCATCAGGCTGGAAAAGGTTACAAAACCATCTCTAAAGAGTTTGGACTCCACCAATCCACAGTCAGACAGATTGTGTACAAATGGAGGGAATTCAAGACCACTGTTACCCTCCCCAGGAGTGGTCGACCAACAAAGATCACTTCAAGAGCAAGGCGTGTAATAGCTGGTGAGGTCACAAAGGACCCCAGGGTAACTTCTAAGCAACTGAAGGCCTCTCTCACATTGGCTAATGTTAATGTTCATGAGTCCACCATCAGGAGAACACTGAACAACAATGGTGTGCATGGCAGGGTTGCAAGGAGAAAGCCACTGCTCTCCAAAAAGAACATTGCTGCTCGTCTGCAGTTTGCTAAAGATCACGTGGACAAGCCAGAAGGCTATTGGAAAAATGTTTTGTGGATGGATGAGACCAAAATAGAAGTTTTTGGTTTAAATGAGAAGCGTTATGTTTGGAGAAAGGAAAACACTGCATTCCAGCATAAGAGCCTTATCCCATCTGTGAAACATGGTGGTGGTAGTATCATGGTTTGGGCCTGTTTTGCTGCATCTGGGCCAGGACGGCTTGCCATCATTGATGGAACAATGAATTCTGAATTATACCAGCAAATTCTAAAGGAAAATGTCAGGACATCTGTCCATGAACTGAATCTCAAGAGAAGGTGGGTCATGCAGCAAGACCACAACCCTAAGCACACAAGTCGTTCTACCAAAGAATGGTTAAAGAAGAATAAAGTTAATGTTTTGGAATGGCCAAGTCAAAGTCCTGACCTTAATCCAATCGAAATGTTGTGGAAGGACCTGAAGCGAGCAGTTCATGTGAGGAAACCCACCAACATCCCAGAGTTGAAGCTGTTCTGTATGGAGGAACGGGCTAAAATTCCTCCAAGCCGGTGTTCAGGACTGATCAACAGTTACCGGAAACGTTTAGTTGCAGTTATTGCTGAACAAGGGGGTCACACCAGATACTGAAAGCAAAGGTTCACATACTTTTGCAACTCACAGATATGTAATATTGGATCATTTTCCTCCATAAATAAATGACCAAGTATAATATTTTTGTCTCATTTGTTTAACTGGGTTCTCTTTATCTACTTTTAGGACTTGTGTGAAAATCTGATGATGTTTTCAGTCATATTTATGCAGGAATACAGAAAATTCTATAGGGCTCACAAACTTTCAAGCACTACTGTAAGTAGTACATTAACTGCCAAATTTGAACGTTTTTATTGGTGCAATTGTTAAACACTGTTCAACAAATGGTCAGTTACATTGTTTGCCTTTTCAGACCATTTAAGTTTATACAGATAAATATTTTGGTTTCTAAAACAGAGTTAAGCTTCTGATAATTTCAGCCTCGGAAACCAAGTGAAGTAGCTTAAATATGGTCAAATGTACCGGGTATCCCCTATTATAAGATTACCGTTTAGATGACTTGCAACCATGTGATCAAAATGTGCTACGTCATGAGCGTCCGCCATGATGGTGGATATACAAAGCATCTAGGATGGCAGCCGCTGAAACCGTGTCTGTAAACAATGCTGAATTTTCTCAGTATTACCACGATTTGAATGATTACGCAAAAGAGAAGATAGATATGTGTGGTTTTGACCCATATTATTTAAAAAAGTCAGATTTTTCTGAGGATAAGACACTGCTACCTCGCATCGAGTACCCAGATATCACATTCTATCTGGTTTGGCAGACTTCATGGGTCAACAAATCTCAAATGAAGGCTTATACGTCCATGGAAGCCGATAACTTCTTTGTCTCCAGATGGGTAAATACCTTATTTATTAAACCAGTCAATGATGACATAGTATTTGTACTTGCAAGGGTAAGTTAGGGCTTCTTTTGCATTTAGTTTTACTTCTATGTGTAAACAACAGATGAAGTGCGAAATTTTGACAAGTCTCTAGCTTTATGGCTCACAAATCACATTTCAATTTATTTCAGGTCAACCATTCTAAAATTATAACATAATTTTATAATTATAAAATTATAACAACGACCCAGTGAACCACGACAAGAGAACACTCATAGCAAAATATAGCAAAATTCTAGCAAGACGAAATAAAATTCTTCCATGATATTATCGAGAAAGCTTTTGAATCTCACTTGAGATAAAATGATCACTGCAAACATGAGCTGTTTTGGTTTTCGCCTCTGTTCGATCAGCCCTGCCGATGTTGTTCAGCCGTGCTCGTCTCCTCTCCGTACTAAGCCTCAGAGTTTTCTCGCCCTCTTTCCGAATCATGGACGCAATTCTAAAAAATCGGAACATGCCACGGTCACGAGTACTGTTGTGACCACAACCATATACTATATTTTAGCTATATGGCATAGCTAAAAGAACACTTAAAGCAGTGGAAAAACAAAGAGAGTTGCGCACGCATGACTATGTTTTGTATGGAATGTCACTTGACCCCGTATTTGTATATCCACCAACATGGCCGACATCTGGGTTTCTATTTTACTTTGACGTCACTTGTAAGTCAAGGATACAGAGTATAAGATTATTAAACCTTTTTTCCAGGCTTTCAGTGATCTGCCAATAGAACAAGACTATTCACTTGAAATTAGTAAAAAGAAAATGTCTAGGAATAGTTCTAATCATCTAATAATTCTCATCTCATTATCTCTAGCCGCTTTATCCTTCTACAGGGTCGCAGGCAAGCTGGAGCCTATCCCAGCTGACTACGGGCGAAAGGCGGGGTACACCCTGGACAAGTTGCCAGGTCATCACAGGGCTGACACATAGACACAGACAACCATTCACACCCACATTCACACCTACGGTCAATTTAGAGTCACCAGTTAACCTAACCTGCATGTCTTTGGACTGTGGGGGAAACCGGAGCACCCGGAGGAAACCCACGCGGACACGGGGAGAACATGCAAACTCCACACAGAAAGGCCCTCGCCGGCCCCGGGGCTCGAACCCAGGACCTTCTTGCTGTGAGGCGACAGCGCTAACCACTACACCACCGTGCCGCCCCCATCTAATAATTGATTTATTGTAATCTAAATAAATGGGACTATATCAAAGATATTTTCACTTGCTAAGATGTATGATAATTAAATAATACTGGTTGGTGTTGCGGCACGGTGGTGTAGTGGTTAGCGCTGTCGCCTCACAGCAAGAAGGTCCGGGTTTGAGCCCTGTGGCCGGCGAGGGCCTTTCTGTGTGGAGTTTGCATGTTGTCCGTGTGGGTGTGCTCCGGTTTCTCCCACAGTCCAAAGACATGCAAGTTAGGTTAGCTGGTGACTCTAAATTGACCATAGGTGTGAATGTGAATGGTTGTCTGTGCCTATGTGTCAGCCCTGTGATGACCTGGTGACTTGTCTAGGGTGTGCCCCGCCTTTTGCCCGTAGTTAGCTGAGATAGGCTCCAGGATAAAGCGGCTAGAGATAACGAGATGAGATGAGATGGTTGGTGTTGAGCGGTCTATCAGATATATTTCCATTCAGCTAGCATGATAGTGAACGAGTTGAAGATGAGTAGTTGAATGGAATATATCTGATAGACCATAAAAAAAGCCAGCCAATATTATTATTATTATTATTATTATTATTATTATTATTATTATTATTATTATACTCTCTTTATATCAGCGTTCTTGAAGGCCAATACTAGCTTACCTGTGACTCGGTGCTGTTAGTGCGGCAGTCCAATTACCTTCCAGCTGGTGTAGCGTTAGCGAAAGCCAATGCTAGCGCAGTCAAGCTGAATATTATTATTATTTTCCCTGTGTAATTTACTTAGTTACTTTTAAAATCAACATTGACAACTACACACAACGGAGCGACCTGGCAGCCAAAATGATCTCAAAATCTTCCATTTTTAGTGAAGCAAACCTGGCAGCCATGTTTGTTTACCAACTGTCACAGTCACTCACTAGTGCAGAAATTTTACATCTCCAATGTGTCTCTTTTCAAGTTTTTCAATGTGCGTTGGTATGTTTTTCTCTTGTAGATATGCGTAAAGAATATATAATGAAGTTTTGGTAGCCTTTTGGGTGTTCAGCACGTCTTCAGTTTCAGTTTTCAGTTTATTTATTTTGTGCTTAATCTGAGCACTGGATTAGCCTCGTCCTCTCTCTTTTTCTGGCAGACAAAGAAATGATTGTACACCTGCGCAGCAGAAACGTTTTGTCATTGGATCTTTGCATGAGCTCCGATATATGATGTCGTGTTGTCTTGACAACGTGCAATATTGTAACAATATTGCACGCTCATTCTCCATTGGAGAGAGTGGTGTAATACACGTAGAATAAGTGATACGATAACAATATTGCATGCTATCAATAAACTCACTAGAAGGGAACAGAATGCATGTTTTTATTCCATGAAAAAGTGGCCCATATGTATAATAATTAAATAATATTGGCTGGTGTTGAGTGGTATATCAGATATATTCCATTCAGCTAGTGTGATACTGAACGAGTTGAAGACGAGTAGCTGAATGGAATATCTCTGATAGACCATGAAAAAAAGGTAGCCAATATTATTATTATTATTATTATTATTATTATTATTATTATTATACTACATTCCTTTCGGGTGTTCAATGCATCTTTCTCTTTCAAAATTCTCTCATAATCTTCTGTATTTAACGAAGCAAACCTGGCGGTCATGTTTGTTTACAAGTTGTCAGAGTCGCTCACAAGCGCAGAAGTTTTACGTCTCCGACATGTAACGTCATGTTATCTTGACAACCATGCAATATCGTAAACCATATTCAACGCTCATTCTCCATTGGGTAAACTGATGTAATACACGTAGGATAAGCGATATGCTAACAAAATTGCATGCTCTCAAACCAAATGAATGAAACCTGCTAGAAGGGAATAGAACACATGTTTTTATTCTACTGAAAAAGTGTCCTGTATGCATAATAATGTACCTTATCTGTATATTTCTTAGACAAGACAGTGAGTTGATTTTAATGTTAAAGCGCTACATCGGTGAAATTTTACCAAAACGACGAAACTCCTTTCAAACTTTGCAGATATAATGTTTAATCTTTCAATAAAGCCTGCGTGTAATGTTTTTCTCAAAATTTGTATCACAAATGCCTTTTCTGAAGCATGTTTTTGCGACCGCCATTTCAGCCTTTGCATTTTTCTGAACTTGGATGACGCAGGAAGGAGACGTCACAAACCAAAACACAAGTCATATGTAATGCTGATGTGTGAAAGGCGTCATTCTAAATCTTCGTGGACCTGAAAATCACAATTTAAAAAATACTTTTTGTAATGTAAAAGATACCTCTGAGTTGTTGTGTTATGTAAGACTGGAACAACACAGCTGATCTAGAGACAGGGATTTCAATCCATAACTCATCTCTGTCAGGGACTGTATTGATGAGGCGGATGAACAGAGGTAATCGCAGAAAGAGTGTTTATTTAAAAACATGCAGGCAGACAGATCCAAGTCATAAGGCAAACTCAGAGTAGACAAATGAGCAATGAGGCGAGGCACGAACAGAGTATCAGAAGCACAGACAAGAGGGAGAATCAAATAAACAAAGTCAGAACCAAATAGTACAGAATACAAACAGCTTGATAATGATGAACACTTAGGAACAGAGCGGATACTTTGCAAAATTCTGTGTGTTGTCTGAGTCCTTATATCCGCGCACCGTGATTGCACTATGATCCTCAACAGATGTCTGTAATTAGTCCTTGTCTGGGACTACAGCATTCAAACCACTGTTTTCAAACTCTGTGCCATCTGAAGGGGATTCGCATTCAAAATTATCCGAGCAATCCGAAGAAAACCTGAAAGAGATCTCACTTTCACTAGAAGACATCGCAGAACTTCACAATATTTGTTGTGTAGCTTGAGTAGAGGGTTGCGTGTCTGACATCACGGTTTAGCACACATACGCAAAATTAACATGGCGGACCATAAAATTCCAAATATTAGAATACAGATTTCTTGTGACTTTTAGCTGACTCAAATTTAAACAAAATTTATTTTCCAAGATATTATATTTTTCTTTGAGTCGGGAGAATTTGCTTGTGTATGTTGTTTAAATTTCGGGAAATTTCGTCAAAGTAGCACTTTAAAGGGCATCTCATGGGTAAATTCAGAAGCAAGATCAATGTCTCATCTCATCTCATCTCATTATCTGTAGCCGCTTTATCCTGTTCTACAGGGTCGCAGGCAAGCTGGAGCCTATCCCAGCTGACTACGGGTGAAAGGCGGGGTACACCCTGGACAAGTCGCCAGGTCATCACAGGGCTGACACACAGACACAGACAACCATTCACACTCACATTCACACCTACGGTCAATTCAGACCCCGTCCACACGTAGCCGGGTATCTGCTAAATCGAAGATATTTTTCTACGTTTTGGCCTGTCATCCACATGAAAACACATAAAAACGAATATTTAAAAAAAACTCCGGGCAAAGTGAAGATTTTTGAAAACTCCGTGTATGCCTTTTCGTGTAGACAGAGATAACCAGAGTTTTGCGTTTTAGAACGTCACAATCTGCGCCAAAAAAATGACAACAAATCTGCCCTGACGTCAAACGTGCGACCTTTGTTTACTGCAGAAGCCAGATTAAGCATGGACAAAGAGTAATGGATCGGAGTAGTGCCTTGAAAGCGTTAATTATTGTGCAGGTACTATTTACATGTTTAATTTTAGAAGCCCAACTACTGACAAGATTCCCAATCAACGTTTTCTTGCGTCTTTTGAAGTTTATACTCCAAAATTGTGTTTAGAAGCAATTCTGTCTCCGAGTCTGTCCAGACGAACGAGCCTGGCGCCATGTTTTACGAACATTTGTTTCGTAAAACACTCGTATGTTTAGGCGGAAGTGACGCCAACAGAGGGCTATTCTGATGTGATTAGGGGGTAGGATTTGGGGAAATAATGCCATCTACAGGTTTGGAATGCTTATGAATGTGATTGAAAACGCAGATGTTCGGTTATGTGTGGAAGGGATTTTTTTCGAAGACGAGGTGGTGTGGATAAAACATTTTTATAAACGGAGGGGGGGAAAAGTTCGGTTTTAAAAATACCCGGCTACGTGTGTACATGGCCTTAGAGTCACCAGTTAACCTAACCTGCATGTCTTTGGACTGTGGAGGAAACCGGAGCACCCGGAGGAAACCCATGCAGACATGGGGAGAACATGCAAACTCCACACAGAAAGGCCCTCGCTGGCCGCTGGGCTCGAACCCAGGACCATCTTGCAGTGAGGCGACAGTGCTAACCACTACACCACCGTGCCGCCCACCTATTTTATCTAGTTATTGTAAATTACAGAACTGAATATAGATGTTCATTATTTTGTATATTATGGCTTATTTATATTAAAATGGACTATTTTCATGAACAAACCTTTGCAAATGAACATAAGCCGCAGCTTTTCTCTCCATGCACTTGGTGGTTACCTTAAAACCTGGTACATACAGGTGCAAAACAAAAACTACAGCAACAACAACAACCAGGTGAAAATGTGAATTTAATTGCATTTAATCTAAACCTTAAAGGAACCTTAAATTTAGTCATGTATTAGTTACTTTTACGACCAACTCTTAAATTTAGTATTCATTCAGTAAGTACCTTTACTGAAATTTTTTAATTCATTAGACATACTAGAGCGGCGGCTACAATTATCAACACCTTAACGATCTTTTGGCCATTGCAAAAGTCGAAAAGACTTTCAATACGTAAATTGTGCATGAATAATTACTCAAACTTCCACTGGAAAAAAGGAATTGATTCCCAATTACTCTTAGCGTATCAGATCCCTGATATCAGACACCTTTGTCCACAGTTATCGACACCGTTCCACAATTATCGACACCCAGATGATTATTTATTAAAAAAAAAATCGGTATGTGGTATTAAGCTAACAAACCATAGTTTTTATTTAAAATTTGTTTTACATAGACTTATATTTAGTACAAAATATCTTTTATATAAATATATCAATGTCGGAGTTTACGTAAATGAGGATGTAATTCTAATGTTTGTACACAAATGAACTGATAATGTTTAACCTGTCAGAAAATCTTTTTGTTCCACTTTGTACCCATTTTCTAAGTATTTTTGTAGATCACTGTTGCTTGTATTAATTTCCAGGTTTGTTAACAGGCAGTTGACATTGTAACCGTATGAAAATACAGGTCAAAGGTCGATTTTTTTAAAATTGAGATTTGAAATTTACATCTGAAAATATAAAATGTCTACTGGTATTGTAATATGTGGTAGATATTTACAATAAACTACAAAAAAAATTCTGAATGGAATAGAAAAATCTGAATATTTCAAACATGTAATTTTTTATATGTTCGGAATTTAATTCTGGTCTAATTCTATTTACTGCAATCGGATTCTAAATAACCTATAAACATTCCATTCTGTTATGAATCAGAAAAAAAAGATTATAAATCACAGCACTTTTTTTTTTAAAGTACTTCATCTACTTCAACAAACAATGTTACACAAAGATTGATTCATAACAGTTGTAAATGTCACTTAATTCCACAAGGTGTTGATAATGGTGGACACTGGTGAAAGTGATCACTATTATCGACACCTCACGTGACTTCTCAAACGCCCGTCGATATACAAAATGGCGACTGTCAAATGAAAGAGTAAGAAACAAAGTAGGTTTCGACAAGGAGATCATGAAATATCGGTGAATTTGAGAAGTAAAAACATACCCATGATCTTTCCACGCTTACCTGCGATGATAACGTACAGGTTTTCCTCAAATTGCTGATCGTGCGGAAAAAAATTCCATCTCAGGTAATGAGCTGTGTCATCAGACAACAAGATCAAAGGGTGAGGAGGGTCTTCTGGTTGATTAATTAACCAATAATAACTGTTGTAACTGAAACTCACCTTTGCAAAACTGTTTTTTATTGGTAAATCTGAAAAGGTGTCGATAATTATGGACTGTTGATAATTGTAGCTGCCGCTCTAACTTTAAGACCCTTTATTGGTATTCTTGAAAGTAGTAGTGACTTTAAGTACATTTAAATGTTAAATTTAGTAACTATAAGTGACATCTTAAACATTTTTCTTAACAACATTTCGTTATCTTTAAGACATCATGGAAAGTCACTTAAAGTTATACTATAAGAATACTTAAAGTTATCAAATCAAATCAAGTTTATTTGTATAGCGCTTTTAACAATAAACATTGTCGCAAAGCAGCTTTACAGAATTTGAACGGTTTAAAACATGAGCTAATTTTATCCCTAATCTATCCCCAATGAGCACGCCTGTGGTGACGGTGGCAAGGAAAAACTCCCTCAGACGACATGAGGAAGAAACCTCGAGAGGAACCAGACTCAAAAGGGAACCCATCCTCATTTGGGCAACAACAAACAGCCTGACTATAATATTAACAGTTTTAACAGGTATAACCCTCAACTGTCCTCATAGGGCCGTCCTTCACAGGAGTGGTGTGATAAAACTCCGACCAGACACAGGGCACCAGGATGGATCAAGCAGGTCCGAGGGGCAGAAGAGGCCAGCATCTCAATCGAAGGATCAACATGTAACTTAGAGGGACAGATTGGGGGGGGGGGGGAGAGAGAGAAAGAAAACACAGGTTGTTAGGTATGCCCTAAAAATGACAAGTATTAAATCTGTGTGGTAGGCTCGCAGAGACGAGAGTCTTTACATCAGGCATAACACACAACAATGGCATGTTAATATGGTAAAAAATATCATGATCTGCTCTGGCTGGATGCTTGATTGGGTGATGGGAGCACACTCCTCAGCAATGATGAGATGCAGATGGGACCCTTAGGGCTGGCCAAGACAATTCAGTTACATTTCACCGGGTCTGGGACATGCGACAGAATGTCTGATGGCCGATTCCCTGCAGGCTACGATAGCCAGTCGAGGTCTCCACCCTCTCCACCAAAAGATTTCCTGTTGACTCCATGTAACTCAGAGGGACAGATTTGGGGTGGGGGGGAGGGAAAGAAAACACAGGTGGTTAGGTATGCCCAATGTCACCTGAATAAGTAGGAGCAGTATACATATTGCACCGAGTACAAGCAGGGACTCCGGCAACTATGACAGCATAACTAAAAGGAGAGAGCCAGAAGGTAACACAGGCATGAGGGAGCCCCGGGACATAAAGCAGCAGCCACTACACCGTCAACAAACTCGAGTGAGCAAGCAAGTGGGGACTGACAGCATCCATACATCCCAGTTTACCAAAACACTCTATGTCTGAGGACCCTCCAGATCTACTCCTTTACCTCATAAACACCATTAACAAAAGGCTTGACTAAACAGATATGTTTTCAGCCTAGACTTAAATGCTGAGACTGTGTCTGATTCCCAAACACTACTTGGAAGGCTGTTCCATAACTGTGGGGCTTTGTAAGAAAAGGCTCTGCCCCCTGATGTAGCCTTCACTATACGAGGTACCAGCAGATAGCCTGCACCTTTTGATCTAAGTAGGCGTGGCGGGTCATAGAGGAGCAGAAGTTCACTCAGGTACTGTGGTGCGAGACCATTTAGTGCTTTAAAGGTCAATAGTAGTATTTTATAATCAATACGAAATTTGATTGGGAGCCAATGCAGTGTGGATAAGACAGGCGTGATGTGGTCATATTTTCTAGTTCTAGTAAGGACTCTTGCTGCGGCATTTTGAACTAACTGGAGCTTGTTTATGCACTTATTGGAACATCCAGACAGTAAGGCATTACAATAATCCAACCTGGAGGTAACGAAAGCATGGACTAATTTTTCTGCATCATGCAATGACATTAAAATTCTTATCTTTGCAATATTTCTGAGATGAAAGAAAGCTATCCAGGTGATGTTATCAATGTGAGTTTCGAATGAAAGACTGGGGTCAATAATCACTCCGAGGTCTTTTACTGCTGCACGTGAAGAAACAGAAAGGCCATCCAGAGTCACTGTGTAATCAGAAAACTTACTTCTAGCTGTATGTGGTCCTAGCACAAATACTTCAGTCTTGTCAGAGTTAAGCAGAAGGAAATTAATAAGCATCCAGTGTCTAATGTCCTTAACACATTCCTCAATTCTATTAAGCTGGTGTCTCTCATCAGGTTTTGCAGAGACATACAACTGTGTGTCATCAGCATAACAGTGGAAACTAATACAATGTTTACGAATAATATCGCCCAGAGGTAACATATATAGAGAAAAAAGCAGTGGACCCAAGACAGAACCTTGTGGAACACCAAACTTTACCTTGGTACGTCTAGAAATATCACCATTTATATCAACATACTGATAACGATCAGTTAGATAAGACCTGAGCCAGGAGAGGGCCATTCCCTTAACTCCCACAACATTTTCTAGTCTATCCAGAAGAATGGAATGATCAATGGTATCAAATGCTGCACTAAGGTCAAGCAACACAAGCAGCGAGACACAGCCCTGATCAGACACCAACAGTAGGTCTTTTATAAGTAAAGTTATAAGTAAATAAGTTTCTTAATAAGTATCTTGGGTATTGTGAGTACTCACAGAAACAATAAGCTTATTGACAATCCAATTTATTTTTAAACAAAATAATTCTTTTGACCTTATTTTCTTGACAAAATGATAATTTTACATTGATTTTAAAAACATTTACATGCCATTTTGTTGAAATACAGTGCTGTGCCAAAGCCTTAGACACCCTATTTTTTTTAGTGCAAACTTTATTATAGATTTTTATTATCTGACTTACAAAACGTACAAAACATTACCAAGTTAGTACAAAAACATTTCACATTTCAAACATTAGTTTTCCAGCACAATATTAAATGATACAGAAAAAAATGTTTGGATGTCAGTAAAGAAAGCTGGATATTGTGTAAGAGACAATTTTCAGACAAAAAGAAAACATAATGAAGGCTGCTGGGTTTTTCTGCAAAAATAAGAAGCAAGTATAACAGTCAAAGTGTCCAGAAGAATTGTGGCTGGTTCTGTAAAATACTCAGTAAAACCTACAGCACATTTCCTTATAAAACTCCACTAGCATTTTTTAAATGTCAAAACATTTAAGTTGATTATTTTTGAAGACGTATCTCTTTTTTTGCTCTAGAGCATTTATTTGCATGCGAGTTCTTCTTTGTAAGACTTCTGCACAGGACTGTATATTTCTGTTTTCTTAAAGTAGAGGTATCAATGGGTGGCACGGTGGTGTAGTGGTTAGCACTGTCACCTCACAGCAAGAAGGTCCTGGGTTTGAGCCCAGTGGCCAACGAGGGCCTTTCTGTGTGGAGTTTGCATGTTCTCCCCGTGTCCGCGTGGGTTTCCTCCGGGCGCTCCGGTTTCCCCCACAGTCCAAAGGCATGCAGGTTAGGCTAATTGGTGGCTCTAAATTGACCGTAGGTGAGAATGTGAGTGTGAATGGTTGTTTGTCTCTATGTGTCAGCCCTGTGATGACCTGGCGACTTGTCCAGGGTGTACCCCACCTCTTGCCCATAGTCAGCTGGGATAGGCTCCAGCTTGCCTGTGATCCTAGTGTACAGGATAAGCGGCTACAGATAATGGATGGAGATATCAATGTACCCTGTATTATTAGCAGAAAACCCCTATTGTGAACTTTTAGCCATTCTCATTTGCCAGAAATCAGCTACAGCAATGACGTCTGTCTGCTTTTCCCTGACCACCATGAAATATAATTCATTGTCATCACTGCCGAACCCGATCCGGGCTTGAGGCGAACCATGTTTGGTTGACATGGCCAGAATTGCAGCAGTAGGGTGGCCGGTTCCTTTCTGTCCACTCACACACACATTCACACCTACGGGCAATTTAGAGTAGCCAGTTAACCTAACTGCATGCCTTTGGACTGTGGGGGAAACCGGAGCACCTGGAGGAAACCCATTCAGACACGGGGAGAACATGCAAACTCCACACAAAAAGGCCTCAGTCAGCCACTGGACTCGAACCCAGAACCTTCTTGCTGTGAGGCAAAAATGCTAACCACTGCACCACCATGCCACTCAAAATATAATTAAAACCAGATAGAAACATTGTTTTATATATATCCTAGTTTGCTGGCACTCTGTTAACAAACCCAAATATCATTGTGTACTTAGTGTGTCGTGAAAACATCTTCATGTACCGAGATATGATTTTTTTAACAGCTTGTCCGCCCGTAAGTGAAAACCAATACTACTGGATCCTGCTAATAATATACAAAATAGTACATGTGCAAAATAGTACATTTGAAATATGTAATCCTTACAAACCTTCACTTCCAAAGGCATCAAAGCTATTTTCAGTATGATCTCATGCTGGATTGCTGTCATGTCTTACAAAAAGGTCTGGGTACCTGGAAAAAAATTCAGGAAAACCTACAACCAGGTTTGTACGAATTGCAACGAATTCTAGCTCCATGACTTATGAACAAGAAAGTCCTGGCAGTTAGATGACATAAAGGCTGAATATGCTGATGACATGGCTATGCTATGCTGATGACACCCAACTGTTTCTCTCTTTTCCTCCTTTTGACACACAGATCTCCGCTCACATCTCTGCTTGCCATCCAGAGCTGGATGGACAACCATTACCTGAAGCTCAACTCAGGCAAGACAGAGGTAATCTACATCTCTGGTCCATCTTCTCCACCCCTGGACATTGTCATCTCCCTTGGGGACATCTCCAGGTCTCCCTCACTCAGTGCGAAGAACCTAGAACAACAAACTCTCCTCCTCAGCGAATATTGCTGCAGTGTCCTGGACATGCAGATTCCTCCTCTACAACAGCTGAAGGACCTGCCCTTTACTTACCACCTACTCTACTCGGCTCCTGGTCCAAGTGCTGATCCTCTCCCACTTGGACTATTGCAACTCTCTTCTTGCTGGCCTCTCAGCTTCTGCCATCAGACCCCTGCAGCTCATTCAGAACACTGCAGCTTGCCTGGTCTACAACCTCCCTTGTTCTTCCCATGTCACCCCTCTGCTTGCTGACCTGCACTGTCTATCTATTGCAGCTTGCATCAAATTTAAGGCATTGGTGCTAGCTTACCAGGCTCTCAAAGGGTTAGGGCCAGCATACCTCCAGAGTCAGATCCGCCCCTACAAGCCAGCCAGATCCCTATGCTCCGCTATACTGCTGGTCGCTTGGCCCCTCATCCTCTCTGCTCCTGCCCAGCCTGCTCAAGACTGCTATCTGTCCTGGTTCCCCATTGATGGAATGACCTTCCCATTGAAGTCAGAACTGCTGACTCCCTGACTATCTTCAAGTGCACATTGAAGACTCACTTATTCAGGCTACACCTCTCCCCTTCTTCCCTGCCCACTGTGTAACTGCATTTCGGTCTAGACCACCCCAGGCTGTGTACTGTCTAGCCTGAGGTTAGCTGTTTTGAGTTCTCTATTTAGTTATGGTTGGTTTGTTTCCTTGGCTGTTTGAGTATTGGTAGTTCAACAGCATATTACACTAGGTATTGCTGTCACTTGTTCAGCTGACACTAAAACTTTCTTGACTAGAAGTTCAGCACTTTGTGTACCTGACTTTTGCACTCATTGTACGTTGCTCTGGGTAACAGTGTCTGCTAAATGCCATGTAATGTAATGTAATGTAATAATACACACACCTAAGACCTGATACGGGTAAATACAAATTACAAGAGGGATTACAAGAGATGTAGTAAATAGTCATGTATGAATATCTATAAATATGGATGTGAAAGTTCTTGATGAAAGTCAATCAGTGATAGACAGTTCATTGATTCAAAGCTCTCTTCTCATAGCGCTTGGCTCTTCTTCTTTTGTTGTCTTCCTTTCTGACACTGTCTAACTTTTTGCCTATGTTGTTAGTGCACTTCCGCCATTCTGGCCTCTCAGTTACAGTGTCCTTCCATGTGTGCAGTGCATCACTAGGTTTCAGAATATCCTTGATAGTGTCTTTGTGACTAAGAAATGGACGACCGGTTCTAAATTTCTAGAACCTTCTGCCAGTTCACCATAAAATAGTGCTTTGACTGACTGGTCATCTGGCAAACATGCTACATGTCCCACCCAACACAGTTTGTTTCTAATAAGTATGTTCTCAATGTCTTCAGACTTAGCATGTTCTAGAACTTCATCCCATTTGATCTTTAGAATGGATCTAAGATGCCGTTGTTGGATGGTTCTTAGTTTTTTTTTAATTTCATAGTGATATGAAGTGGGTGGCATGGTGGTGTAGTGGTTAGCGCTGTCGCCTCACAGCAAGAAGGTCCGGGTTCGAGCCCTGTGGCCGGCGAGGGCCTTTCTGTGCGGAGTTTGCATGTTCTCCCCGTGTCCGCGTGGGTTTCCTCTGGGTGCTCTGGTTTCCCCCACAGTCCAAAGACATGCAGGTTAGGTTAACTGGTGACTCTAAATTGACTGTAGGTGTGAATGTGAGTGTGAATGGTTGTCTGTGTCTATGTGTCAGCCCTGTGATGACCTGGCGACTTGTCCAGAGTGTACCCCGCCTTTCGCCCGTAGTCAGCTGGGATAGGCTCCAGCTTGCCTGCGACCCTGTAGAACAGGATAAAGCGGCTAGAGATAATGAGATGAGATGAGATGAGTGATATGAAGTCCAAGTGGTGTACGGCACGGTGGTGTAGTGGTTAGCGCTGTTGCCTCACAGCAAGAAGGTCCGGGTTCGAGCCCCGTGGCCGGCGAGGGCCTTTCTGTGCGGAGTTTGCATGTTCTCCCCGTGTCCGCATGGGTTTCCTCCGGGTGCTTCGGTTTCCCCCACAGTCCAAAGACATGCAGGTTAGGTTAACTGGTGACTCTAAATTGACCGTAGGTGTGAATGTGAGTGTGAATGGTTGTCTGTGTCTATGTGTCAGCCCTGTGATGACCTGGCGACTTGTCCAGGGTGTACCCCTTCTTTCGCCCGTAGTCAGCGGGGATAGGCTCCAGCTTGCATGCGACCCTGTAGAAGGATAAAGCAGCTAGAGCAGGGGTGTCAAACCTGATCCATAAAGGGCCATGTGGCTGCAGGTTTTCATTCCAGCCATGCAGCAGCACCCTGATTTGGCTTATTCAATCAACTGACACACCCACCCTTTAATCAAGGGTGGGTGTGGCTGCAAGTATTTGACTGTGTGAAGACAGTTCAGTTGATTGAATGAGCCAAGTCAGGTGTGCTGCTGCATGGCTGGAATGAAAACCTGCAGCCACAAGGCCCTTTATGGATCAGGTTTGACACCCCTGAGCTAGAGATAATGAGATGAGATGAGATGAAGTCCAAGTCTCACTTCCGTACACCATCACTGGAATAACACATTGATTGTACACATTAAGTTAGTTTTCTGTTGTTAGTTCCCTACAGTTGAAGACTCTGTCTCTGAGCCTACCCACAGCACATGAGGCAGCTTGAATATGCACAGTAATTTCTTTATGTAACTTGCAGTCATTACTAATGTAGCTGCCAAGACATTTGAAATGACCTACTTTAGTCAACTTCTGTCCATTGATGAAAAAGTAGCCTCAACGAGGCTGTAGCTCATACCAGCCACTGTTGTTGTGTGCAAGTTTGAAATCTAATCAGTCCTGTGGGAGAAGTAGCAACTTTTGTGAAATTGTATATGACCCCTTGTGTAGCCGCATCCATGGTAGGTGGCGCCACCTGGTGAACAATTATTGTTGGAATATGTCTTTAGAGTCTTCTGGGTGAGTTTCAGTAAAAACATCCTAGCAGTTTATGAAGAGTAGTGTTTGGTGTGACGAATCACCCAAAAATTTCAGACGCCAATAAAATGTTAAATATGACAGGTGGTGCCACCATCATCTTGACAACTTTTATACGTACCAATCTGGGGAACATTCCATATGAGTTTGATCAAAATCCGATCACTCCTGTAGGAGGAGTAGTGATTTTTGTGAAATTGCATATGACCCTTGTGTAGCCGCATCCATGGCAGGTGGTGTCACCTGGTGAACAATTCTTGTTGAAATACGTCTTTAGAGTCTTCTGGGTGAGTTTCGGTAAAAATATCCTAGCAGTTTACGAAGAGTAGTGCTTGGTGTGACGAGTCACCCAAAATTTTCAAATGACCATAAAATCGTAAATATGACAGGTGGCGCCACCTTCTTGACAACTTTTATGCACACCCACCTGGGGAACATTGTATGTGAGATTGATTGAAATCCAAGCAGTCCTGTCGGAGGAGTAGTGATTTTTGTAAATTGTGGACAGATGATGACGATGGGGGTGGCATGGTGGTGTAGTGGTTAGCGCTGTCGCCTCACAGCAAGAAGGTCCGGGTTCGAGCCCCGTGGCCGGCGAGGGCCTTTCTGTGTGGAGTTTGCATGTTCTCCCCGTGTCCACATGGGTTTCCTCCGGGTGCTCCGGTTTCCCCCACAGTCCAAAGACATGCAGGTTAGGTTAACTGGTGACTCTAAATTGACCGTAGGTGTGAATGTGAGTGTGAATGGTTGTCGATGTGTCAGCCCTGTGATGACCTGGCGACTTGTCCAGGGTGTACCCCGCCTTTCGCCCGTAGTCAGCTGGGATAGGCTCCAGCTTGCCTGTGACCCTGTAGAACAGGATAAAGTGGCTAGAGATAATGAGATGAGATGAGGACGATGGATGACAACGGACGGACGACGCGTAATTGCATAAGCTCATCCGGCCTGGCCTACAGCCAGATGAGCTAAAAATCAGCTTGTTCTCCAACACTCGTAGTTTCTGTTTTCTTGGTATTGATCCGAAGACCAATCTTCTGTGATAGGCTGTTGTAAGCAGACAGAAGTTGTTGAAGTGAAGCGGCATCATTGCAGAAGATGGCAATATCATCAGCATATTGAATTTCTCTTATATATCTGGTAAGTGCTTTGGTTTTGGATTTCAGACGCCAAAGATCAAACATGTCACCATCATATCTGAAGTGAAACTTGATGCTGTTTATAGGACTGATGTTCTTGAAAGCGAGGAACAGCAGTACAGCAGCATATATACCGAAGAGAGTGGGAGTGAGCTTGCAGCCCTGCTTTACACCACTGTTATACTTGATAGGCTCAGACAGCTCTCCATCAATTATCAGTCTTGCATGTATGTCTGTGTATAGTCAGACTGCGCTGAATAATATCAGCACTGAAAGAACTGACACTCCATTGCTGTAGCTGTGCAAATATTTCTTTTAAGAAATAAAAAGCAGTCGTTGTGACTAAGGCGCAACAGATGGACAGCTGCAGTGCATCATATTAAACAGCTTGCATTACATTTACACTGTCTCTGGGAACAGATGCATATTGTATTGTATGTTATTTCTTTCACTTAGGACCTCCTAGTCATTTGCTTATGCGTTCTGCATTCATACAATTTGTCTTTCTGCTCAATAAAGATACCCGAATCTGCTTTGTGTTGAAGTAATTAAAATAACTCAATCTTGTCACTGTACATCTTTCTCTGTGAAAGGTTTTGAAAAGTATTTGCCATGTATTCACAGATTTGTGGGCTTTGCACAATGTCATACATATAAACGTCGACATATGGAGCTTTTTTTCTGTTTAATGGACGGGGATAACTGCAAATGATGCTTCACTTGCTTCAGCCATTATATCAGCACAACACAGCACTGTTAACTGCTTTCCCTCTGTCTCTGATTGCGAATGTTTGCGACTCTGGCTCAGTTTGAGATTGTGTTTCTCAGCATGTGTGCACGTCTCTAAAGAGCAGAGGGAGAAGAAACAGGGAGTACATGCTGCAAATACATTTGCATTATTCAGACATTACTTTTGAAGATGTAATCTCAACTCTGTAAAGTGTCAGGATTTGAAGTTTTGTAACTTATGTATTGATCTGTAAGTATATTCATGACTAATAATGATCAGGACACAGAAATCTGGTTGTAGAAGTACAACTAACATCTATTTAACAGTTATTCCACGAAAGCAAGTTGTACATGAGCTGATAGACGATGAGGTGCGTAGCACCGAGTTGGCTATAAGCCATGTATGACGAGATTGAGTGGAATAACTGTTTTATTCTATCCACGTTCACTGGATTTTGAGAAGCAGAGCATTTTTATTTTTTGCAAATTTGATGAATAAAAACTTTATACAAACGTCCAACAAAATAATTTCCGCTTAGAATGTAAACAAACCGGCGAAATGACAGGAGCAATTTGTGGAAAATGCTAGAATAATAATTCTTGAAAAATAAAAAAAAGATACATTCTTACCATCAAATACTTTTATTCCATATTTTCTTGCTTTTTTGTAATTTTTGGTGTTTTCTTCTTCTTTAGGCCCTGTGTCCAAAATCGCTCCCTACTCACTATATAGGGCACTATATAGTGGGGACGCCATTTTGTAGTGCTGTCCGAAACCTGAATGAGGATTATTTACACCCTATATAGTACACTCAAAATATCCCACAATGCATCATGAAAAGTAGTTTACAACCGATGGTCACTAACCAAGCAATATATCCCATCATGCATTGCGGTCGTGCTGAAAGAAATCAAATTAAAAGTCTCAAATATGATTTAATAAAAGGCAGCGGCAAAGAAGAAAGTATTCAGCCTTGATTTTAAAAAAAACTGAAAGATGCAGGTACTTTGTATTGATTAATGTCAGAAATACGCTCAGTATAATATGGATTTATCACAAAAATACATGCATGTATTTATTATTTTGAAAACCCACCAGCTGACTGATCTGGCACGTTTTGATTGTGCGACAGTAATGACGTAAATACCAGCGCGACGGACTAGTGTCCAAAAGCATTTTTTAATTTTACCAATGAGCTCACTGTATAGTCCTCTATATAGTAATTCCCTATATAGTAAGTAGGGAGTAGTGAACGAGCGAGTGATTTCGGACACAGGGAGGGTTTTTTGGCACTTGGCAAACCAACTTAAAAGGTGCATTACCGCCACCCACTGGGCTGGAGTATGGAACAGGAGCTGGGGGGGGGCGCGCTATATTCTTTGAGCTATTTCTCTCATCTCATCTCATTATCTCTAGCCGCTTTATCCTTCTACAGGGTCGCAGGCAAGCTGGAGCCTATCCCAGCTGACTACGGGCGAAAGGCGGGGTACAGCCTGGACAAGTCGCCAGGTCATCACAGGGCTGACACATAGACACAGACAACCATTCACACTCACATTCACACCTACGGCCAATTTAGAGTCACCAGTTAGCCTAACCTGCATGTCTTTGGACTGTGGGGGAAACCGGAGCACCCGGAGGAAACCCACGCGGACACGGGGAGAACATGCAAACTCCACACAGAAAGGCCCTCGCCGGCCACGAGGCTCGAACCCGGACCTTCTTGCTGTGAGGTGACAGCGCTAACCACTACACCACCGTGCCGCCCCTTTCTTTTAAATACTTTAACAATTTTTGGGGTTTCGTTTTTGAGTAGAGTTTTTATTTCGTCCTCAGTTGGTTCAGCAAGGGCGGCACGGTGGTGTAGTGGTTAGCGCTGTCGCCTCACAGCAAGAAGGTCCTGGGTTCGAGCCCCGGGGCCGGCGAGGGCCTTTCTGTGTGGAGTTTGCATGTTCTCCCCGTGTCCGCGTGGGTTTCCTCCGGGTGCTCCGGTTTCCCCCACAGTCCAAAGACATGCAGGTTAGGTTAACTGGTGACTCTAAATTGACCGTAGGTGTGAATGTGAGTGTGAATGGTTGTCTGTGTCTATGTGTCAGCCCTGTGATGACCTGGCGACTTGTCCAGGGTGTACCCCGCCTTTCGCCCGTAGTCAGCTGGGATAGGCTCCAGCTTGCCTGCGACCCTGTAGAAGGATAAAGCGGCTAGAGATAATGAGATGAGATGAGATGAGTTGGTTCAGCAACACGCTCTGCCATTTTGTTGCCTAGTAGTAGAGTAGCCAATTAGAGTGTGCGATTGCTCATATCCAATGAATGCAGATAGAGTAAAACCAGTTATATTAAAATTAATCTAGTTGAGATTTGGATAATCTCATAATTAGTAATTATTTACTTTCTACCACACTGCTGTTGAATTCTCGATTCTGATTGGTCAGAAGGTGTTGATTCATTTTCTATCACGGCAGCTTGACTTCTTCCAAAAAACTTCACCACATCATTCGGTTTATTATTAGTCTTAGATTTGTGGTGCAGCCATTATTGAGATCCACTGTATGAGCTGTTACTATAGAAACAATTCGAACAAGTGCATTAATATTCACTTTCATTTAACCTGTGCTGTTATACCATCCATCCATCCATCCATCCATCCATCCATTATCTGTAGCCACTTATCCTGTTCGACAGGGTCGCAGGCAAGCTGGAGCCTATCCCAGCTGACTGTAGGCGAGAGGCGGGGTACACCCTGGACAAGTCGCCAGGTCATCACAGGGCTGTGCTGTTATACTAAATACAAAAAAAAAAAAAAAAAGCACACCTACTGACCAAATAGATTCAAGCATTTAACCTTGCTTTGGTATAAACATAAGTATAAACAGTTAGAAATATGGCATGTCATTCAGTAATAAATTAAAATTTGTAAAATGGAATAAGAAGAGTAAATGTTTTCAGGATAAGCTGATATAAGAAGTTTAAGGTGGCAACAGTAACTTTACTTTCCATTAAGCTCCATCACAACACCTTGTTGGATTATTTTCCTAGTACAGCATGTTGCCATCGGTTTTATTCTTTGCTTCTGATGACAATAGTGGATCACAAAGTGCAACAGTTCATTAATAAGCTGTACTTTAGCTTGACAAATCTCATTACAAGTCTTATCAAATGGTGAATCGCTGACATCTTTGTAGCAGAATGAATTGTGGTTTGAAAGTTCACAGTAATATGAAATCAATTGGTGTCACTGGATGATGGATGGATGACGGAAAGGTTAATTAATGAAAGGATCTTAGTTTCAAATGCATTCGTGTTCTTGTTCTTGGTTTTGTTTTGAATCTCAAACCCGTTAGGATTCCGTAGTATGATCTAAGAAGGAAAGGATAACAGTGTTGGATAAATAAGTGCTATTGGTGCTATTGGTATGAAGTGTGGTAATATGTATTGGGGTCAACAGTTGAATCTTTCTACCAAATTTGCTGGCTTGGACTTCAAAATTGCTTGGAGTATGACAATCTTTGGGTGTCAATGGGAGGTTGCAAGGAATAAAAGGAAAGATAGAAAGGTAGATGTGTGCAATCAGGATGAAATGTAGTTATGTGCTTTAGGTGAACAGTTGAATCCTTCCATCAATCCATGTTTGATGACTCAAGCTTGAATATCACAGTCGGGTTCCTCTAGGAGAATGTAATGAAAGATGAGTGGATGAAAAACAATTGGGTATACTCTCAAATTAAGACTGCTCAGTGATGTTCATTTATATCACTGTGCTATTGAATTTTGAATCAGAAGGTATGGATTCATTTCCTTTAATGACTGTTTATAGCTGCTAGAACCCAGTTCCATAATTAAATATCATCTGGCTTTGAGTGGTATATCAAATATATTTCATTCAGCTACAATGATATTGAATGAGTCGAAGACGAGTTCAATATCATGCTAGCTGAATGGAATATATCTGATATACCAGGAAAAAGCCAGCCAATATTATTATTATTACTATATATACACGGTGGTGTAGTGGTTAGCGCTGTCGCCTCACAGCAAGAAGGTCCGGGTTCGAGCCCCGTGGCCGGCGAGGGCCTTTCTGTGCGGAGTTTGCATGTTCTCCCCGTGTCCGCGTGGGTTTCCTCCGGGTGCTCCGGTTTCCCCCACAGTCCAAAGACATGCAGGTTAGGTTAACCGGTGACTCTAAATTGACCGAGAGTGTGAATGGTTGTCTGTGTCTATGTGTCAGCCCTGTGATGACCTGGTGACTTGTCCAGGGTGTACCCCGCCTTTCGCCCGTAGTCAGCTGGGATAGGCTCCAGCTTGCCTGCGACCCTGTAGAACAGGATAAAGCGGCTAGAGATAATGAGATGAGATGAGGTATATACACACTCTCTTCATATCAGCATATCAGCATTCTCAAAGGCCAACGCTAGCTTACCTGTGAGTTGGCACTGTTAGCGTAGCAGTCTCATCACCTTCCAGCTGCTGTAGCATTCATCAGTAGTGTTAGCGAAGGCCAACGCAGAGGCGATTCTAGAGTCTATTGTGGCCCCAAGCAAAAATTTCCAGGGGGGCCTTCTGACCAGTGTTCATCACCAATATGTTATAAATAATTTGACACCAACGAAAAATGTATGAAACCAAAGTTTTTTAAATTCCAAATGTGAAAATACAATGGTAAAGAACAATAAAAACAATAAAAAACAAAATAAATAAGCCCTCGGGCCCAGACTCTCAGGGGCCCCTGGGCCAGGGGGCCCCAAGCAGTTGCCTGCCTTGCCTGTTCACAAGCTGCGGGTCTGGGCCAACGCTAGCTTACCCATGACTCGACGCTGTTAGAGCAGCAATGCAGGCAACTTCCAGCTGGTGTAACATTCATCAGTAGTGTTAGTGAATGCTAATAAAATGGTCAAGCCAGTGCCATTGAGAACAAGTAGCACAGGCTAAAGACTGAGAAACTAAGATTTCAGACTCCAGACTCTTCTTCCATGCATGCCCGCTGCAGCATTTTTCACTCAGACTTAAGTATTCATTCCCCTGTGTAATTTACTTAGCTACTTTAAAATCAACATCGACAACTACATACAACAGAGCTACCTGGCAGCCAAAATTATCTCAAAATCTTCCATTTTTAGTGAAGCAAACCTGGCAGGCATGTTTGTGTACAAATTGTCACAGTGACTCACTAGCACAGAAGTTTTACGTCTCCGATGTGTCTCTTTTCCAGTTTTTCGATGTCCGTTGGTATGTTTTTCTCTTGAAAATATGCATGAAGAATATCTAATGAAGTTTTAGTAGCCTTTCAGGGGTTCAATGTGTCTTTCTCTTTCCTGGTGAACAAAGAAATTAATGTGCACATGCACAGCAGAAAAGTTTCTCATTGGATATTTGCATCAGCTCCAACGTGTGACGTAGTGTTGTCTTGACAACGTGCAATATCATATCAATATTGCACGCTCATTCTCCACTGGGTAGAGTGGTGTAATACATGTAGGATAAGCAATATGCTAACAATATTGCATGCTATTGAACCAAATGAATGGAATCCACTAGAAGGGAATAGAACACGTTATTATTCTATCGAAAAAGTGTCCTGTAGCATAGCCCAGCATGTGTTATTTCTTCCATAAAATCATTGGTGTTTTTTGATTTTGTAAAATATCATATACTTTATACTGGGTATGTAAAATATATCGTTGTTGGTTGTGGTTTTGGTGTTAATAGATTAATGTTGTAAACAGATTCAAATACAAATGTGCAATCATCCTTGCTGATGAAATCTTTCTTTGTACCCCATCCCCCATCTCGCACCATTGATGTTGAGTGGGAGAACTGTTGCTATGAGTGAGACGTGATGTACCCAGTATGCTGTGAGAGGAGTTATAACAATGTCATGCCTCCGAGCTGCTTATTATTGCCTCCAGTCTGCCTGGTGAATGCCTGCACATAACAGAGTCCCTCATTATAACTCCCCAATTCCCATAACTGAAAATTAAAGGTGCTTTCATCTTAACAGGGAGAAGCGTTTGAAAAAGTGTCTATGCATAATGATCTCCTCGGACAGCCATTTTCATTTCAACATTGACGAACCCTCAAGATGCAATACAGCAAATCGTCTGATTCTTTGGCAATTTGTTTCCCAGTTAAATTGTGGAGCCAGAGGGCATCTGCTGGTGAAACATGATCTTCTGCGATTCTCCTGTTTCTCCTTGCTGAGCAGGTTTATACACACACTGAGAGAGAGAAATGTAGAGGCTGGCTCGGAGTGGAGACCGGCTGTGTCAGCTCTTTCCATAACCTGCAGTGGTGAGTACAACCCAAGAAGCAATGCCTTAGTACAAACCAAGTAAATCAATTCCAAATATTGCACCATTTCAGAGCCCCTTTTGTTTCCATAATTGACTTCAATGTTGGAGTCACAGCAGCTGCCATTAGTGGAACAGGTTTCCTTTCTCATATTTTATACACCATTGACCTGGGAAATTTCACAGAAAAGGGAGAGAGTGCATTGATCATGTTGTTCTGTTCTGTTAAGGCAAGCAAGCCATGGTTGTATGCTTTAACTAATGCTTTTCCTGTGGTGTGGCATTTGGCCAAATTGATTCCACTGAGGACACAAGAAGGAACAGGGTATTACGATGGCATTATAAACGAGACCAGAAGAATCCACCAAAGGAGGTTTTAATAATCCATGGTTCCTTTTGCTCAACATGCCATCAATCAATTGGCGATCAACCATGCAGTGTATCCTGGATACCAATCTGCTGTAACATATGCCGGGTCTGTTGCTGATGAGGCGCTGTGACTCAGAGATTATACAAGCCAGACAGAGTGTGTTTGTGAAGGTTCTCAGTCATCCAGGTCATTGTAAACCGTAGGTGCTAAAGAAGGCCACTGGACTTACTTGAAATCCTTGAAGATGTTTCACCTCTCATCCGAAAGCCTTCTTCAGTTCTGTCTGACTAGTGGGGGGTTCCAGGTTTTTATCCTCTAGTGGAGTAAAAGTAACCCTAAGGAGAGTCGTTGAGGTCACATGGGTTGTTGACCCACTCAATCATCCTGTAGATTGTTAGGGTCCCTGGAGGCTGGGTGTGAATGGTGTTAGCAGCCTATAGGATTGTTACAACCCACAGAACACTTTAACAACCCTCTAGGCTGCTAACACCATTCACAGCCATGAGCAATGAACACATACACAAACCCAGAGCAGTGGGCAGCTATGCTATAGCGCCCAGGGAGCAGTTGTGAGTTAGGTGCCCTAACCTCAGGCCATGGCTGCCTCATGTTAACCTAACTGCATGTCTTTGGACTGTGGGGGAAACCGGAGCACCCAGAGGAAACCCATGCAGGCACGGGGAAAACATGCAAATTCCACACAGAAAGGTCCCCGTCGGCCACTGAGCTCGAACGCAGAACCTTCTTTCTGTGAGGCAACAGTGCTAACCACTACACCACTGTGCCATACCTTATATTAGTGGTATGCAAAGTGGGGGCGTCTCCCAGGGGTCCATGAGGCATAGCCAGAGAAGTCTGAATTTACAGCAAAAATCACAACTAACATTTTTTTTCCCCACAGCCAACAAAGGCTGTAAAGGCACCAACGATGACATTTTTAACAGTCCATTATTGGTATGTCTAGGGCATTTAAACTTGGTGGAGCCCATCTGTCTCCAAGCTTGATCAATTTAGAGTAGCCATTTAGCCTAACTGCATGTCTTTGAACAGTGGGGGAAATCAGAGCACCCCAAAGAAACCCCCATAGACATGGAAAGAACACAGAAACGTCACACAGAAAGGCCCCCCAGTCAGCCGTGAGGATCGAACCCAGAACCTTCTTGCTATGAGGTGACAGTGCTAACCACTGCACCACCCCCATCCACTACATTCCACCACATATTAGGGGTCCAAGCACCAAAGTCAATTCAGGCCTATGTTCTTTTGGTGGAAAATTTGGAAATAGAAAGCACCATGGCTTCAAAAATATTCTCTAAAAAATTGTAAATAATACTGTAGGGTTAAATTTATTTTACAGTTCAAAGGGTACTTCACTACAAAAAGTTTGAGAACTGCCTCATCCTCTACCCATGCGCTCTACTGAGGCTATGTTTTTTTTTTAATAATAATTATAGAGATAAACAAGTTTGATTTTTAAAACCATTTAGCAAAGCATCGACAGGTTGTATTCACAAATTGTATCTTAACTTGTAATTATAATAATATCCTCAAATGCTGTAATTGTTTTCCTCTAATGAACTACCACTTCACAAAATAGCAGGTTGTTCTGTACAGGTGTCCAAGTAGACATAACACTTTATTTTGACTAAAGGATATTTAAAAAAAAATAAAAGGAGCATGTAGAATTGGAATGGAATTAACACACAGAATTACATAATAATGACAAGAAAGGCTCAATGGGATGCACGAGGTTAGGAATAAAGTGTGAGACTATTGCGTATGTTTCAGTTAGTTTTCAGTTTTCTCTGAAAGTTCTATGAATCTCACCCGATCCACAGTGCACCGGACCCTTACGGCACCTCCTACGGGTGGTGGGTCCACAGGAGAGTGGTTCCCTGTGGTGGGTCCCTGGAGAGGGAAGTCTGGGCTGCTCTGCTTAGGCTGCTACCCCTGTGACCCGGATCTGGATAAGTGATAGAAGATGGATGGATGGATGGATGGATGGATTCTATGAATCCAAAATCAGTTTTTCTGATGACATATTGCTTGATATTGTGACGTCACAAATATGGGATTATCCATCCATCCCTCCATTATCTGTAACCGCTTATCCTGTGCAGGGTCGTGGGCAAGCTGGAGCCTATCCCAGCTGACTATGGGTGAGAGGCGGGGTACACCCTGGACAAGTTGCCAGATCATCGCAGGGCTGACACATAGACACAGACAACCATTCACACTCACATTCACACTTACGGTCAATTTAGAGCCACTAATTGGTTAATTGACTAGACTAGAGTCATTGAGGTCACATGGGTTGTTGACCCTCTCAGTCATCCTGTAGGTGTTAGGGTCCCTGGAGGCTGGGTGTGAATGGTGTTAGCAGCCTAGAGGGTTGTTATGACCCACAGATCACCTTAACAACCCTCTAGGCTGCTAACACTGTTCACAGCCATGAGCAATGAGCACACACACATACCCAAAGCAGTGGGCAGCTATGCTACAGCACCCAGGGAGCAGTTGTGAGGTAGGTGCCCTAACCTCAGGCCATGGCTGCCCCATGTTAACCTAACTGCATGTCTTTGGACTGTGGGGGAAACCAGAGCACCCAGACGAAACCCACGCAGGCACGGGGAAAACATGCAAATTCCACACAGAAAGGCCCCGTTGGCCACTGGGCTTGAACCCAGAACCTTCTTGCTAGAATTGGAAATTGGAATGTAGAGGAGGAATTGATGGGTTGTTTCTATAGCATGCCCAATTAGAGACACATGATTCAATAATTAATCAGAGACACAGTGTAGAACTGGGTGAAGGTTCTTTTTTTTTTTTTTATCTTACGCAATATTGTATTGTCATTTAAAAAAAAGCTCTTCCTCATTTCGTTTTGACTTTTTGGTTGGCAGTAACATAGTGAGTTAATTTCAGCTTCATCCCCACATGACTTTGATGCAGTTACCACGACCTGTCATTTTTATACACTCGGTTTGAGGGCTTAAATCAGATGTTAGCTGTGCTGCTCTGTGTCACACATTACTCGCCATGAAAAATAGCCCGGGGAACTGTCCAATTAGAGAGGGGATGAATCATAGAGGAGAAGGCCCCCTGCCTTGCTGTGCATGAGCTGTGCGCGCAGTACACTTGCTACTCCCACCGGATTACTGTAGACACCACAAATAAAGCCAAAAAGAACAAAAAACCTGAAACATCGTGCCTTTGTTCATGATGAATTATCCTTTGGTACCAAACAAAGCTTATCATTTACAGTACGCATGTGGATGTGCATGACAGATGAAGTGCTATACCTGAATAAAGGACTGTGCAGGGTCGATTATTAGTTATAGCACATAGATTGAAAGATATACAGTATCAGTGCTTGGAGATTTAATTTTTTTTAACAAATCATATATGGTGGGGGGCACGGTGGTGTAGTGGTTAGTGCTGTCGCTTCACAGCAAGAAGGTCCGGGTTCGAGCCCCGGGGCCGGCGAGGGCCTTTCTGTGTGGAGTTTGCATGTTCTCCCCGTGTCCACGTGGGTTTCCTCCGGGTGCTCCGGTTTCCCCCACAGTCCAAAGACATGCAGGTTAGGTTAACTGGTGACTCTAAATTGACCGTAGGTGTGAATGCGAGTGTGAATGGTTGTCTGTGTCTATGTGTCAGCCCTGTGATGACCTGGTGACTTGTCCAGGGTGTACCCCGCCTTTCGCCCATAGTCAGCTGGGATAGGCTCCAGCTTGCCTGCGACCCTGTAGAACAGGATAAAGCGGCTACAGATAATGAGATGAGATCATATATGGTCATTCACTGTTCAATTTATTAGGAACACCTGTGCACCTGCACATTCATGCAATTATCTCATGCACCAATCATGTGATAGCAGTGGAATACTAAAAATTATGCTCAAGAGCTTCAGTTAATGTTCACATCAAACATCAGAATAGGAAAAAAAAATGTGATCACAGACCTTGTGTCCGAAATCGCTCCCTACTCACTATATAGGGCACTATATAGTGAGGACGCCATTTTGTAGTGCTGTCCGAAACCTTAGTGAGGATTATTTACACCCTATATAGTGCACTCAAAGTATCCCACAATGCATCATGAAAGGTAGTGTACAACGATGGTCACTAACCAAAGCAATATATCCCATCATGCATTGCGGTCGCACTGAAAGAAATCAAATTAAAAGTCTCAAAATTGATTTAATAAAAGGCAGCAGCAAAGAAGAAAGTATTCAGGCTTGATTTAAAAAAAAACCTGAAAGATGCAGGTACTTTGTATTGATTAATGTGGGAAATACGCTCAGTATAATATGGATTTATCACATGCATATATTTATTATTTTGAAAACCCACCAGCCGACTGATCTGACACGTTTTAATTGTGTGACAGTAATGACGTAAATACCAGCACGACGGACTAGTGTTCGAAAGCATTTTTTCATTTTACCAATGAGCTCACTATATCGTCCTCTATATAGTAATTCTCTATTTAGGGAGTAGGGAGTAGTGAACGAGCGAGTGATTTCGAACACAGGGAGTGACTGACTGTGGCATAGTTGTTGTAGCCTATCTGACTGACTGTAGCCTATCTGGCACCGATAACTATGACACAGTCAAAGTCACTGAGATCACATTAAAATACAACACGATGGTGTAGTGGTTAGCGCTGTTGCCTCACAGCAAGAAGGTTCTGGGTTCGAGCCCAGTAGCCGACAGGGGCCTTTCTGCGTGGGTTTCCTCCAGGTGCTCCGGTTTCCCCACAGTTCAAAGACATGTGGTTAGGTTAACATGGGGCAGCCTTGGCCTGAAGGTTGGGCTGAAGTGCCCTTGAGCAAGGCACCTAACCCCCAGCTGCTCCCGGTATGTGTGTGTGCTCACTGCTCACTTGTGTGTGCATGCATGTGTTCACTGCGTCAGATGGGTTAAATGCAGAGGACAAATTTCACTGTGCTTAAGTCTGTGCTTGAGTGTACAGTACCGTTCAAAAGTTTGGGGTCACTTTGAAATTTCCTTATTTTTGAAAGAAAAGCACTGTTCTTTTCAATGAAGATCACTTTAAACTAATCAGAAATCCACTCTATACATTGCTAATGTGGTAAATGACTATTCTAGCTGCAAATGTCTGGGTTTTGGTGCAATATCTCCATAGGTGTATAGAGGCCCATTTCCAGCAACTCTCACTCCAGTGTTCTAATGGTACAATGTGTTTGCTCATTGCCTCAGAAGGCTAATGGATGATTAGAAAACCCTTGTACAATCATGTTAGCACAGCTGAAAACAGTTTAGCTCTTTAGAGAAGCTATGGAGCACTTGCATGTGACGTCACAGCCGATCCAGATTGTGACAGACGCCATCTTGTCGGTCAAACGCCATATATCGCCTTCTACTTCTACTTCTGGTTATACTTCTGCTTTTACTTCTACCTTTTCTTCTGGAAAACCCCACTATATACAATTCTACTACAACGGCTGCGGCTACAAGCTCTCCCTACCTGTGCAGGTTTTTTATGTTTTTTGTGTGTATTTTTGCGTGTTGTTCGTCTGTACCGGACTTCAATATCCACTACAACCGTATGGACTTACTGGACATTGGTTTCCAGCAGAAAATGACAGTTTGTAGCGATTTCCATCGCATGCACAACATTCCGGACGAGATAGTGAGACCAGCGGGGTCTCCGTGGATTGTTATCGGAAGCAAAGCGAAGGAGGCGGCGCCGGGAGTGGAAGCAAAAGCGAGGCTGCAGAGCCGGCCTGTTGACTAAGCTCAGAAAACAGCCACTCAAACCTCCACTGCCAAGCCTCTACCTCTCCAACACCAGATCCATGTAAACAAGATGGACGATTTGGAATTACAGCTGGAATTACCTTATTCTATTCTATAATCGGCTGGTCAGTGCTAGACTCAATACTTAAGTGACTTACCCATCCAATGAGGATTCTTGTTTACAAGATGCCACATCTGAGTCGCTGACAAATCCTGAAAACTAAACTGTTTAAACAGTTTAGCTCTTTAGAGAAGCTATGGAGCACTTGCATGTGACGTCACAGCCGATCCAGATTGTGACAGACGCCATCTTGTCGGTCAAACGCCATATATCGCCTTCTACTTCTACTTCTGGTTATACTTCTGCTTTTACTTCTACCTTTTCTTCTGGAAAACCCCACTATATACAATTCTACTACAACGGCTGCGGCTACAAGCTCTCCCTACCTGTGCAGGTTTTTTATGTTTTTTGTGTGTATTTTTGCGTGTTGTTCGTCTGTACCGGACTTCAATATCCACTACAACCGTATGGACTTACTGGACATTGGTTTCCAGCAGAAAATGACAGTTTGTAGCGATTTCCATCGCATGCACAACATTCCGGACGAGATAGTGAGACCAGCGGGGTCTCCGTGGATTGTTATCGGAAGCAAAGCGAAGGAGGCGGCGCCGGGAGTGGAAGCAAAAGCGAGGCTGCAGAGCCGGCCTGTTGACTAAGCTCAGAAAACAGCCACTCAAACCTCCACTGCCAAGCCTCTACCTCTCCAACACCAGATCCATGTAAACAAGATGGACGATTTGGAATTACAGCTGGAATTACCTTATTCTATTCTATAATCGGCTGGTCAGTGCTAGACTCAATACTTAAGTGACTTACCCATCCAATGAGGATTCTTGTTTACAAGATGCCACATCTGAGTCGCTGACAAATCCTGAATTTCTGTAAAGATAACTGTCCAGAGATTTATAAGCACGCAGTGCTTCACCACTGAACAGCGAGGGAAAGTTAATGAGGTAATTATACACGTCCGGGTATTCCACCTCTGGCAGTTCAAAATCCGGTCGTGAAAACTCCGTCCGGTAATCCATAAGGGTCACTAATCTGTAGATCGTTTATTTTAGACATATATCTAGTTATCTGTTCATTAGAAAAATGAGCCGTGTAGTCCGTCGGTTGAAATTGATCCATTCTGTACACGAGTGCAGCAGTATTCAGCGGTGTTTTTGACCGACAAGATGGCGGTTGTGTACTTTCCAGTCACGTGACTGCAAGATCTCTATAAAACTGACCTTCCTTTGAGCAGATTGAGTTTCTGGAGCATCACATTTGTGGGGTCGATTAAATGCTCAAAATGGCCAGAAAAATGTCTTGACTATATTTTCTATTCATTTTACAACTTATGGTGGTAAATAAAAGTGTGACTTTTCATGGAAAACACAAAATTGTCTGGGTGACCCCAAACCTTTGAACGGTAGTGTACGTGTGATAAATAAAGGCTTCTTCTTCTTCTCTGCAAAGCAGTAGCTTGTTGAATAAAGTGATTATACACTCAGTATTCATGAGCTGCTTTGATTAATATGTACAGATTTAAAAAAAAAAGCTTATATAACCATTTAGTTAAGCATGAACAACTTTCTTACACTACCAATTATTTATCTGCACCTTAACCTGTAACATATTGTTTTTAATAATCTCCTCAAACCCGGTAATTGTTTTGTTATAATGAACTGCCACATCACAAAATAGCAGCTTGTTCTTCAGTCATCCACAAGGGCATTTTCCATTTTAGCGAAGCAGGAAGCCATAATTAGTGAAGAGAAAACATTAATTTGTTTGACAGGAAGGGGAATCTTTTGGAGTAATTGTCTCAGCAGGACTGACTACCTTTGCCAAAACTCTTCTCTGTTCCTGCACCCTGTCGTCTCTTCATACTCCGCCTGTCATTCTTTGATGCTGTATCTATTTCGGCACCTGTTTGACTGATTAAAAACTCACTCCTCAAATTCAAAGAGCTGGCTAATTGGGAGCACGTGTAAACGGTCTTGAGCGTCCAGGTGTCCAGGCTGGCTTAATGCACTATCACGTGCACAGAGCTCAGCAGGAGTGCTATAGCTCACTCTTTCAGCCAGCATCCCTGCTGCACACTCGCCAACAGATTTAGAAGATCGAGGGGCTTCAGTTAAGGGCTCGAGACTCTTCTACTAAATTGCACATGGTGTGAAATCAGACTCAGTTTTGCCAGCTGTGGCTTTGGAGACACTTTTGCATTTATTACAAATCCCATCCAGTGTGTTGGGGAGATAAAGCTCCAATGCCTTTTGATTTTATGTGAAGGAAGCGGAGTTCCATTTACTGTTCGTAAATATTCAGTTTGATCAATTATACCCATGACCCATCAGTCCTGACTCTGTTTGGTGCTTCATATTTGTAGCTGTGATTCTTCTCCTGCTGCTCATTTTCAATCTTTTGTGCTCTTTTGTAGTATTTCAACACACTAGCCTTTTTTTTTGCATAGCCAGAGGAAATTGTTACTTGCGAGTGATAAAACGTTTTGAAATGTTAAACCTATTTCATTGGAACAGTTATTACCTCTGCCAACTTTTTCTGCCAACTATTACCTCTGCCAACTTTCCTCCAATGGACCAAGGAACAATTGATTCGATTTTTATGCAAATCCAGATATGTACAGTTAGGTCCATATATATTTGGACACTGACACAAATTTTGTTTTTTTACCTGTTTACTGAAACATATTCAAGTTATAGTTATATAATGGACATGGACATAAAGTCCAGACTTTCAGCTTTCATTTGAGGGTATCCACATTAAAATTGGATGAAGGGTTTAGGAGTTTCAGCTCCTTAACATGTGCCACCCTGTTTTTAAAGGGACCAAAAGTAATTGGACAATTGACTCAAAGGCTATTTCATGGGCAGGTGCGGGCATTTGGAAGATTTTGCTGTGAAGAAAACATGCGGTCAAAGGAGCTCTCCATACAGGTGAAACAAGCCATCCTTAAGCTGCGAAAACAGAAAAAACCCATCCAAAAAATTGCAACAATATTAGGAGTGGCAAAATCTACAGTTTGGTACATCCTGAGCAAGAAAGAAAGAAAGCACTGGTGAACTCATCAGTGCAAAAAGACTTGGACACCCACAGAAGACAACAGTGGTGGATGATCGCAGAATAATTTCCATGGTGAAGAGAAACCCCTTCACAACAGCCAACCAAGTGAACAACACTTTCCAGGAGGTAGGCGTATCAATATCCAAATCTACCATAAAGAGAAGACTGCATGAAAGTAAATACAGAGGGTTCACTGCATGGTGCAAGCCACTCATAAGCCTCAAGAATAAAAAGGCTAGATTGGACTTTGCTAAAAAACATCTAAAAAAGCCAGCACAGTTCTGGAAGAACATTCTTTGGACAGATGAAACCAAGATCAACCTCTACCAGAATGATGGAAAGAAAAAAGTATGGCGAAGGCGTGGTACAGCTCATGATCCAAAGCATACCACATCATCTGTAAAACACGGCAGAGGCAGTGTGATGGCTTGGGCATGCATGGCTGCCAGTGGCACTGGGTCACTAGTGTTTATTGATGATGTGACACAGGACAGAAGCAGCCAGATGAATTCTGAGGTATTCAGAGACATACTGTGTGCTCAAATCCAGCCAAATGCAGCCAAACTGATTGGTCGGCGTTTCATAATAGGGGAGAGTGGGGTAAGATGAGCCACTTTTTACATTTTTCATCATAACTACATGTTAAAGCCATTTTTGCTTCCAGTCTACACACCATACCAAATTTCAAAGTGTACTGTTACTATCTGAGCAAAACATAATTGATAAGCTCTTATGGTTAGAGTGATATTACCTCTTGAAAAAAAATGTCAAGTGGCTCAACTTACCCCATGCACGGGGTAAGATGAGCCACTGTGTGGGGTAAATTGAGCCAACACAAAACATGTTAGGTTAACAAAGTAAACAACTTTTATTATTAGAAATGCAATCAATGAATCAAGTCAAGTCAATCAAGTGGGGGATAGGGCCGTTGCATAGAGAAGGGGAGATGAAGAGAGAGGTGATAGAACGAGGGATAGATAGGGATAGATAGGGAGGGATAGATAGATGGATAGAGAGAGATATGTGTAGATAGATAGAAAGAGGGATGGTTAGAGAGGGAATGAGAGATATACTATATTATAGAAATTACTAAAACAGTAGAACAGTGCCAAAAAAATCTTATTTCTTTCAGTAGGTTAAAACATTGCTAAAACATGCAGCAATCATTCCATCAATCATTCAATCATTTCATCATTATTCAATGTTCCAAGCGTTCAAATGGCAAGGGAACACCATTTGCCCCTCCCTCCGTGCTGTCCCCCCAACAGTAAAGGGGCGGGGCAATTTTTTCACAATATCCTGTCTTGACAGGACAGCCTCATCTTTCTCTTTGAAGACAAAGGTTGGCTTTCTTGCAGAGCCATGGCATGACCGGCTTCTTTTGAGAAATCTTGCCTCTATTTCGAAGACATCCAATTTGATTATCTGGCCAATGAAGAAATGCACTTTCTTCTTCCCCGTGTATTTTGCCACAACATAATCCCCCACATCTAACAACTGGTCTTCCTCATCTGATGTCATATATATGTTGTTGTCATATATGACCAGTAAATGTGAAAACTTAAGTGTCATCCATATTGGGTAAGCTCAGCCACCAATGGGGTAAGTTGAGCCAGTGGCTCAACTTGCCCCACATCTAATGGCTCATCTTACCCCATGGCCACCATTTTGTAGAAAAATGCTAATAAAGGGGATTAGGCTAATCAAAATTATTTTTATTAGCATTCATATCATAGCTTAGAAAGCCACTAACTTAACCCTAATGTGTCTAAATATTATTCTACTTTTGTCTTCTCTAAATCATCTTCACTGTGGACAAACATGGAATTGACTTAGAAAGCACAAAAACACATTTTTATAAATATGTCCCTCACTTAGTTTGACATGTGGTGCTCCTCTCCACAAGTGTAAGTAAATGGTCCCGGCCCCCTTTGAATGTGGTCACATGGTCACATTTGTTTACTGTTTCTTAGAAACAGGGGGTGGCTCATCTTACCCCCTGGCTCATCTTACCCCGCTCTCCCCTATAGATGGACAGTGACCCAAAACATAAAGCCAAAGCAACCCAGGAGTTTATTAAAGCAAAGAAGTGGAATATTCTTGAATGGCCAAGTCAGTCACCTGATCTCAACCCAATTGAGCATGCATTTCACTTGTTAAAGACTAAACTTCAGACAGAAAGGCCCACAAACAAACAGCAACTGAAAACCTCTGCAGTAAAGGCCTGGCAGAGCATTAAAAAGGAGGAAACACAGCGTCTGGTGATGTCCATGAGTTCAAGACTTCAGGCAGTCATTGCCAACAAAGGGTTTTCAACCAAGTATTAGAAATGAACATTTTATTTACAATTATTTAATTTGTTCAATTACTTTTGAGCCCCTGAAATGAAGGGATTGTGTTTAAAAAATGCTTTAGTTCCTCACATTTTTATGCAATCATTTTGTTCAACCCACTGAATTAAAGCTGAAAGTCTGAACTTCAACTGCATCTGAATTGTTTTGTTCAAAATCCATTGTGGTAATGTACAGAACCAAAATTAGAAAAATGTTGTCTCTGTCCAAATATTTATGGACCTAACTGTATGTGGATCCAGAATTTTATTTTTTTTGTCTTTTACCAAAGTACAACCCCAACTCCAAAAGTTGGGTCACTGTGTAAAACATAAATAAAAACAGAATGTGAAGATTTGCAAATCATGGAAACCCTGTATTTCATTGAAAATAGTACAAAGACAAAATATCAAATGTTGAAACTGAGAAATTTTATTGTTTTTTGAAAAATATATGCTCAATTTGAAATTAATGTCAGTAGCATGTTTCAGAAAAAGCTGGGACAGGGACAACAAAAGACTGAAAAAGTTGTGTAATGCTAAAAAACAACAACAACAACAACAACAACAACAACAACAACCCTAATTTGGTTAATTGGAACAAGCCAGTAACCTGATTGGGTATAAAAAGAGCATCCCAGAGAGACGGAGTCTCTCAGAAGTAAAGATGGGGAGGGGTTCACCACTCTGTGAAAGACTGTGTGGGCAAACAGTGCAACAATTTAAGAATAACGTTCCTCAATGTAAAATTGCAAAGAATTTGGGGATCACATCATCTACAGTTCATAATATCATTAAAAGATTCAGAGAATCTGGAGAAATCTCTGTATGCAAGAGACGAGGCTGAAAACTGACATTGGATGCCTGTGATCTTCAGGCCCTCAGGACACACTGCATTAAAAGCAGACACGTATCTGTTGTGGAAATCACTGTAAGGGCTCAGGAACACTTCAGAAAACCATCCATCCACCCATCCATCCATTATCTGTAACTGCTTATCCTGTGCAGGGTCACAGGTCAGAAAACCATCATCTGTGAAAACACCTCATTAGTGCATCCACTAATGCAAGTTACAACCAGAGATAAACAATATCCAGAAACACCGCCACCTTCTTTGGGCCTGAGCTCTTTTATGATGGACTGAGGCGAAGTGGAAAATTGTCTCGATGTCTGACAAATCAAAAGTAGAATTTTTTTTTAGAAATCATGTACACCGTGTCCTCCAGGCTAAAGAGGAGAGGGACCATCCACTTCTTATCAGTGCACAGTTCGAGAGCCAGCATCTGTGATGGTATGAGGGGGCATTAGTACACATGACATGGGTAGCTTGTACATCTGGGAAGGCATCATTAATGCTGAATGATATATACACGTTTCAGAGCAATATGCTGCCATCCAGACAAAATCTTTTTCAGGGAAGGCCTTCCTTTTTTCAGTAAGGCAATGCCAAACTGCTTTCTGCACATATTAAAACTGCATGGCTCCATAGTAAAAGAGTCCGGGTGCTAAACTGATCTGCCTGCAGTCCAGACCTGTCTCCCATTTAAAACATTTGGCGCATTATGAAGCACAAAATACAACAAAGGAGACCCCGAACTGTTGAGCGACTGAAATTGTATATCATGCAAGAACGGGACAACATTTCTCTTTCAAAACTACAGCAATTGGTCTCCTCAGTTCCCAAACATTTACAGAGTGTTGTTAAAAGTAGAGGTAATGCAAGACAGTGGTAAACATGCCCTGTCCCAATTTTTCTGAAATGTGTTGCTCACATCAAATTCAAAATGAGCATATACTTTTCAAAAAGCAACAACATTTCTCAGTTTCAATATTTGATATGTTGTTTTTATACTATTTTCAATGAAATATAGGGTTTCCATGATTTGCAAATTATCGTATTCTGTTTTTATTTACAGTTTACACAGCGTCCCAACATTTTTGGAATTGGGGTTGTAACTCAAAAAGTAGTGAACGGATTTGGATGAAATTTGGTGTCCCGCTTTAGTATTATCCTAGGTTCAAGTGATTTGATTTTGATGTTGATGATATGTGGCTTGGCGGAGGTATGTGCTCTACCACGTGCCCTTCTAGTTTAATACATTTGGTAGTCGATTTGTGCAGATATGATGATTTACTCTTTTGCCAAAACAATTATTTTGCTAAATTCACCAAGCTAGTTATTTACTTAGCTGTATGACCTGCTGTTAAATCCTCAGCTGAACAGATTTACATATAGAGAGCGTGCACGTAACGTCACGAGGTCACGTGATATTCATTTATCTGCCATCTTGGACGGCAAGGCCGTGCATAGAACTTAGACGAACCCGTTCTAATTATCAAGTGTGTGGGAGTAGATCTTTCGAGAATGGTTATATATTGTTCAGCATTTGGTTGTACCAATAGACAGGGCCAAAAGGAGGGCCTGTCATTTTATAGATTCCCCGCAGATGAGGAGAGATGCGCAAAATGGGTGTCCGCTGTGCGAAGAGAAAACTGGTACCCCAGTTCTACCAGCCGAATTTGTAGTGAACACTTCATATCAGGTAGGTATAATCTTCTAATTCAATACTCCTAGTACATCTGTTAAGTTGATTTTCGGATTGAATGATAACTGCATACTTAGAAACTAGACAGTCTCTAACGTTTAAAATGGCTATGCCTAGCCCTACTACCCTGGCCTAGTCTATGACAATGTTTTATCTTTTTGGCTCATATATGCCTTTGAAAGGCCAATCCATAGTAGGGATGGTGAAAACTAAAAAAAATCTTGACCGACCACTGAGCCTCATTAGCCGGTTAAAGTCGGTTAACCTATGAGTTTAATCAGGGATGCAAACAGCGGATGCCGCCTTTTTCACGGCTGAATCATGCAGATCCGATTTTTTTTTACGGGGGGGGGGGCGTTGGAGTGTCTGAATAATTTCATCAAAGTAAATTCTGTATTAAAATTACTAAATGAGTAAATGCCGTTACAGTCCATGAAACAGGAAGTATAAGTATGAGAAGAAAACAGTAAATCAGAAAGCTGCGCACATTTGCGCAGCTTCCGCGCAAACGTGCACAGCTTTCTGATTTACTGTTTTTCAGACAAAAACATACATATTTACAACCCTGTCATTATCTGGAACTGAGTTTAGATTTCGAACATTCTTACGATAAAACGTCCTGCATAGTCTCTTTATGATAAACGTCTTAATGCCACTTACCCGTGAGGTTATCAAGTAGACATTCTTCTTCGGAACCTTCCAGAGGTATAGTTGGGATACCCATCCCGCAACAAAATATTTATAAGCTTCCAGGCTCTTGTAAGCTTTGAGGGCTTTGCCAGTGTAACACAATTCACGATTAACAAGAAAATTGTAAATGTCGTGATAGGCCAGATCGGGCATATCGCCTGCACCGCAGCTCCGACTTTCCCTGAACAAGGATTGCGGCAAGTTGTACGGATCTGCAATTCCCAACCTGGAACACTTTTCCACGTAACGCTGCCTCACGTCACCTTCAAGATGCTGAACAAACTTAGACAAGTAATCGCGCGATGTAGATGGGGTATTTTCCGAATTTTCTTGGGGATTACTCCCTGGATCCATTACGCTCGCGCAAGGTAAACAATCCTGATGCCGTCCAATATGGCGGAGTACGCACGTGCGGGTCACGTGACTGCACATCCTCTATAGATATGGTTGAATGTGAGCTTTGTGGATTGAGGAAACTCCTATTAGTCTTTTTAAAAAAAAGAAAAAGAAAAGAAAGGTGAAGATATCAGAATTATCCTAGTTTAAAAGCCCTTCTGAAAACTTTAGCTTAGTCTGACAAGCTACCAAAACACAAGCCATATTTGACAGCCAGAAAGGATGCAGTTTCTGAATAACTCATGCTAATATGACATAGACATGTTATTGTCTGTACTATTAAGCAGATTAAGTTATATTGATGAAAATAACAACAGTAAGTCATGGAAAATTGCAAACGTTTATTGATCAATTTAGACAATTATTAACAAAGCTGGAAAATGATTTACTAACTGCCAGAAATGGACGACCAGCTCGGCCTGGATTTCGGCAGCTGCTGAGATTAAGGTGGATTTTTCAGCAGGCAGCTTTATCATCTCAGAGCTGTGCCAGAAAAGAAGCAGAAGATTTCGTTCATTCATCTTCAGTAAACGCTTTATCTTGATCAGAATCACAGCAAATCCAAAGCAGAAGATGATGTGATATAATCTTCATAGCAAAACAGACAAGGAATACTTAAAATGTCAGGTCTGAATCCCCATTATAGTTAGATTAGCTATAGAACTAGACATATTAAAACTTATTTTAAGAACATTTCCATGATATCGGTGTCGAGAATGCCATGTAATAACATGTAAATTCTGCACTGCTGGGCTTTTCCATCTCGTAAATTCCAATATAACCTTCATTACCATATAGTTCCATGCAACCCAATCCTTACTGAGGTGTATTAAATAGAGTAAGACTGTATAAAGCCGCACGCCTCATGAGTCTGGGTGTTTACTGTCGGAAAATGACTGAATACTCCTGAAAATGAAAATACTGAGGCTCAGGAACTTTGCTGCACAGCAAAATGGATAGATTTCACTTTTATGAAGCGGGTTTTCATTTAAAACTGTGAATTTTGTTGTTTGTATGACTAGGATGGATATTATTGTATATGCAGGGATGTACTGCTGTGTAACGGACCACTACTCATGGTGTTTCTATGATTTCAGACATTAATTGAATTTTACATTTAGGGAAACACACACACAATATAATTATTAGCTCATCCGTCCGACAGGCTAATGAACTTATGCAATCATGTGTTGCCCGTCCATCAGCCGGCCAGCGTCGTCCACATTTCACGAAAATCGCTTCTTCTCTCTCAATTCTTCACTGATTTTTATTCTTTTTGGCAGGAAGGTAGGTCTGTCTGGGGTGCATATGGCTTCTGCCCAAATTTGCATAATTGCAATTAATTAATGAGGATATGGAATAATTAAGCCCTAACGAGCAGTTTCCACACAAATCGCTTCTTCTCCCTTAATTATTCACCGATTTTGATTCTTTCTAGCAGGAAGATGGGGTACCTAGGGTGCATGTAACTTCTATGCAGATTTGTTTAATTACACTTATTAATGAAGTTATGGACTAATTAAGCTTTAATGAGCACTTCAACAAAAATCGCTTCTTCTTGGTCAATTCCTCGCCGTTTTGGATTCTTTCTGGCAAATAGGCCGGTCTTCCTAGGGTGTATATAGCTGCTATATATAATTTGTATATAGTATATACTAGTCGTTATTGCCCATGAACCTGATTTCCTCTGAATGGTGCTGCCCGTGCTCCCCGTGTCTCCTCAGTGACGTAGACTCGGCCCTAGCGGAAGTCTCCAGTGAGGGGCGCTGATTGTGAGGTCCCATACAATCAAAACTCTCAGGGAGGGGATTCCCTGTCGAGTCTGCATGCAGTGTGTTACCACGAGCATGGAGCCTATGAGAAATGAATAGTGTGCTGGATTAGCACTAATCCCATGTTTTGGAAAATCAAAAATGCTGTCTTGGGCCCCTCTGGGGTGTATGGAGTATGTGCATCCAGCTGTTTCAATTTGCATAGGTGAACAGACAGACAGACAGACAGCCTTCCTTTAGTAGTATAGATAGCTTGCAACATTTATTGTGCAAGGTGGTCCATTTTAGATCGTTCCCTCTGGACTAGACGGGGCTGGAATGAGCTATGCCATCATTGACGGTCTCATTGGTTTTATGCATTTACATCCATGTTTCAAGGATAAGCAACACTGAATTGATGTAATCACATCTTACTGATAAAATTGCATTCAAGTGCAAACTCCCAGTGGAATGGCAATGGTAAAAATAGCATGTTTTCTGCCAAGCAATATAGTTAACTATTAAGCTATTTAATCCAACCCCTCGTACTTCTACTCAAAGTACTTGAAGTACTTCTACTTGAAAGGATTGAAAACACATTGATACCAACCAACCAACCAACCAACCAACCAACCAACCAACCAACCAACCAACCAACCAATCAACTGTTGCGTCTTGCTGTTACGAAAAGAACAGTTCTTTCTACTCAGGCTTACACAGTATTTACAATCATAGCCATAACTAGCTACGGTTTTCACATCTCCAGTTATCAAATTCAATTTGGAAAAAGCGAGATTCTGATAATGTAGCCTACTTTTGGGAAACCAGAATTGAACTGATTTCAGAGCAATTGATCAGGACCTTACTAACTGTAAATTGTAGAACTGTTCTAGAGACATTCGTTATTTTATTGACATTAAAAAGCAGTTGTTCAAACTTATGAAAAGAAATCGTTCTATTCTAGGGAAAATGTGCTTAGTATAGTTACGAATAAAAGTGTGCTTGGAATTTTTTTCCTGATATTTTAAGTAAAACAGACAAGTGGTAGCTCTTTTTCTCCCAAACACCTAGTGGTTGCAGCAAAACACTACATACTATACGTGTGTATGGAGCACTTGCATGTGACGTCACAGCCGATCCAGATTGTGACAGACGCCATCTTGTCGGTCAAACGCCATATTCCGCCTTCTACTTCTGGTTCTACTTCTGCTTTTACTTCTACCTTTTCTTCTGGAAAACCCTACTATATACAATTCTACAACGGCTGCGGCTACAAGCTCTCGCTACCTGTGCAGGTTTTTTATGTTTTTTGTGTGTATTTTTGCGTGTTGTTTGTCTGTACCGGACTTCAATATCCACTACAACCGTATGGACTTACTGGACATTGGTTTCCAGCAGAAAATGACGGTTTGTAGCGATTTCCATTGCATGCACAACATTCCGGACGAGATAGCGAGACCAGCGGGGTCTCCGTGGATTGTTATCGGAAGCAAAGCGAAGGAGGCAGCGCCGGGAGCGGAAGCAAAAGCGAGGCTGCAGGCAGAGCCGGCCTGTTGACTAAGCTCAGAAAACAGCCACTCAAATCTCCACTGCTAAGCCTCTACCTCTCCAACGCCAGATCCATGTAAACAAGACGGACGATTTGGAATTACAGCTGGAATTACCTTATTCTATTCTATAATTGGCTGGTCAGTGCTATACTCAATACTTAAGTGACTTACCCGTCCAATGAGGATTCTTGTTTACAAGATGCCACATCTGAGTCGCTGACAAATCCTGAATTTCTGTAAAGATAACTGTGCAGAGATTTATAAGCACGCAGTGCGTCACCACTGAACAGTGAGGGAAAGTTAATGAGGTAATTATACACGTCCGGGTATTCCGCTGGCAGTTCAAAATCCGGTCGTGAAAACTCCGTCCGGTAAGCCATAAGGGTCACAAATCTGTAGATCGTTTATTTTAGACATATATCTAGTTATCTGTTCATTAGAAAAATGAGCCGTGTAGTCCGTCGGTTGAAATTGATCCATTCTGTACACGAGTGCAGCAGTATTCAGCTGTGTTTTTGACCGACAAGATGGCGGTTGTGTACTTTCCGGTCACGTGACTGCAAGAAACACAGTTTGTGCAGATGTGTACGTGCTCATGTAGTTTCTATGGCAGCTGGTTGCCATATGACTGCTGTAAATAGTGGATATTACATGGTTGCACTAAGATATGAAGTTTATCTCCGAATGGTAAACATATTCACGAGTGAGTGAAGCGAATGAGTGAAAATATTTTCAACCTGAGAAGATAAACTTCATATCTTCGTGCAACCGTGTAATATCCTCTACTTAGAAACTGTGGCATTGAGATATATTGACCATGACAGTGGACCTTGCTGAGACTAGAGCATAGAACAGATATACAGATGTCTTAGACTTTTAATTTTCTCATTTCTTAATTGTAATAAACAAATCAATTTGAAATTTGTGAACAAATTTAATGACTGAATCCCTTTAAAATGTATCAGTCATGTGCCTGTTTATACCACCTCTATTTATTCTCATTTAATCGACTCCATGCCCCAGTAAGCTTGATGCACAGCAGTTCACCATGCTTTTATCATTTCCCGTATTTCCAAATCACTTTCTTTCATCTTGTATCCATTTAACTGAGTGTCTAGTTGCTTGTATTTTATTGCTTGCCATCTTATTACTTTGCTCATTGCTAAAGAGCCGTGTATAAAGGAGACGGTTGACAGAGTTAATTTTGCGCCACTCCTGACAGAAGGCGTCCTTTAAGCTTTCAAGAGATTGAATAGTCCTTTGGGCAAAATTACATTGATCCAGTCTTACTCGAACTCGCTGGAGATATTGCAGATCCTCTAATATATATTCTTAGTTTGCCTTTGGAGCAGAATATCATCACAGAAGACAGGAAATTTACTTTAGGGCTGTCATTGCTTGAAAGTGGGTGCTGTCTTCGTCTTTTAGTCCCAGGGGGAATCATTTGAAACTAAAATCAGTTTTTAATGAGCAATAATATCTTCAGTGTGTTCCAGTCTGTCTTTTTTTTTTGGGAAAAGACACACGACTGAAATACTTATGGGTATTATAAATGCTCTTCATTTTAAGAAAGCCTGTGATTCTCTTTCCTTGGTTTCTTGGACATATCAAAAGCTTTTCATATGGGTGATCAGGCTTGTAGTACTCGAGTCCAGGACTTGGACAAGAGTCCGTCTCATGCCCTAATTTTAAGGATTCCTGACTCAACTTGGACTTGAGTACTGATGACTCAGACTTGGATTTGGACTCGTGCATCAACTGCATTTGTAAATTGGAGATGAGGACTCGGATTTTTGGCGGCACGGTGGTGTAGTGGTTAGCGCTGTCGCCTCACAGCAAGAAGGTCTGGGTTCGAGCCCCGTGGCCAGCGAGGGCCTTTCTATGCGGAGTTTGCATGTTGTCTGCGTGGGTTTCCTCCGGGTGCTCCGGTTTCCCCCACAGTCCAAAGACATGCAGGTTAGGTTAACTGGTGACTCTAAATTGACCGTAGGTGTGAATGTGAGTGTGAATGGTTGTCTGTGTCTATGTGTCAGCCCTGTGATGACGTGGCGACTTGTCCAGGGTGTACCCCGCCTTTCACCTGTAGTCAGCTGGGATAGGCTCCAGCTTGCCTGTGACCCTGTAGAACAGGATAAAGCGGCTAGAGATGATATGAGACTCAGATTTTTTCTTTGTTTTTTGTAACATGCCATAATAATTTGGCATAAGATATTTATATCTACATTAATTTTTGTACTAATTTCGTGCATCAGATAGACTCTCGGGGGCGCTCTAGACAGTGCGCGCACACCAAGCGGACTCTCACGCATGCACCGTAAACGACTCGCACCTGCACAGGATTAAGGCGCAATCACCGCGCCGATATAAAAACTGTGAAAACACACTTACTTTGCAAAGTATTGAGTTGCATTGCTGACACATTACCGAGCCTTATTTCCTTGTTTGGTTTTCTGATTCCTGATTTCCTGTTTCTCGTCTTTGATTCTGCCGAGTCTACGATAGCCTGTTTGTGCCTCGCTCGACCTATTGCCTGTTTCACCGTTTTACGATTTTGCCTGCCGTTCTGGATTGTTTACCGTCTTCACTTGTATTAATAAACACACCTTCTGCACTTACATCCGTCTCCCAACCATCTCTGACAGAATACTTCACACTCCCTGATAAAGAGAAGCACATTCACCTGTTCATACGTCATGTTCAGGAACAAACTAATGTTAATGGCGCTAAAACAGCCGCCGTCAAGTGGTGTGGTTGGAGTCTTGGACTTGACTCGAATTTTTTTTTCATGACTTGGACTTGACTCGGACTTGAACACTGGGGACTCGAGACTGGACTCGACTACAACACTGTGGGTGATCATAATATTTTATTGCATGGCTTAGCTAACATTGGATTGTCTGATAAGACCTTGGATTAGTTTAAGTAAAAGATCTCAGTTTGTATTTTCAGAGGAACATCTGTACAAACATAGGGAACAAAGGTAATCTCTGTATCTTTAACCATAACCATGACCACGGTTGTTTGGGCCAGGCTACAGTGGGCACGGTATCAACAAAACAGAACAGACAAAGATTTGAACAGAATAGGGAATGTTTCTTCCAATCTTTTCCAAGCTGTCCAATTTGATTGGGCCTGTACTCA